>NW_022589709.1:55006252-55216692 GCF_004348235.1 Phoca vitulina
GTCCTGCCAGTCCTTTCTGGCCTGCCAGGTCTCTGTGGATAAGTCTGTTGCCAATCTAATGTTTCTACCATTGTAGGTTACATATCTCTTCTCCCGAGCTGCTTTCAGGATTTTCTCTTTGTCTCTGAGACTCGTAAGTTTTACTATTAGATGTCGGGGTGTTGACCTATTTTTATTGATTTTGAGAGGGGTTCTCTGTGCTTCCTGGATTTTGATGCCTGTTTCCTTCCCCAAATTAGGGAAGTTCTCTGCTATAATTTGCTCCATTATACCTTCTGCCCCTCTCTCTCTTTCTTCTTCTTCTGGGATCCCAATTATTCTAATGTTGTTTCGTCTTATGGTATCATTTATCTCTCGAATTCTGCCCTCGTGATCCAGTAGTTGTTTATCTCTCTTTTTCTCAGCTTCTTTATTTTCCATCATTTGGTCTTCTATATCACTGATTCTTTCTTCTGCCTCATTTATCCTAGCAGTTAGCGCCCCCATATTTGATTGCACCTCATTAATAGCCTTTTTGATTTCTACTTGGTTCGATTTTAGTTCTTTTATTTCTCCAGAAAGGGTTTCTCTAATAACTTCCATGCTTTTTTCAAGCCCAGCTAGTATCTTTAAAGTGATGATTCTGAACTCTAGATCTGACATCGTACTAATGTCTGTATTGAGTAGGTCCCTGGCAGTTGGTACTACCTCTTGTTCTTTTTGTTGAGGTGATTTTTTCTGTCTTGTCATTTTGTGCAGAGGAGAATAGATTAATGAGAGAACAAAATGCTAGCAGGGTAACAACGTCCCCAGAAAATATACTCTAAACAAATCAGAAAAGACCTGAAGCAGTGGGAAAAGAAAGGGAAAGAGAGAAAAAAGAAAAAGAAAGAAAAAAAGAAAAAAGAAAAAGATAAAGATAAAGATAAAAACAAACAAAAGCAGAACAAAACAAAACAAAACAAAAACAGAATGTGATCAAATATGATCAGGCTGGTTTATAGATCAGTGCCACACACTAGATTTTGGGTGTATTTTGGTCTGTTAAAAGAAAGTCCCTCCCAAAATTTTAAAGAAAGAAAAACTTATATATGTACAAAAATAAGGGTTGATATGATGAAGGGATGGAATATGACTGTAAAGATGGAAATTATAAAAATTTTATAAAAGGATTTGATAAGTTGTTTGAAAAAAGAAAGAGGATTAAAAAAAAAAAAAGAAAGAAAAAAGGGAGAGAATGTGATCAGGCAGGGGAGTAGAAAAAAGCCATACACTAGAGATTTAGAGTATATTTTGATCTGTTAGAAGAAACTATCTCAAGATTTTAAAGAGAGAACAATTTATATATATATGCCAAAAATACGGGTAACTACTATGAAGGGATAGAATATGACTTTAAAAATGAAAAATAAAAATGTTTTTTTTTTAAAAAAGGGATTGATAAGATGTTGGTTGAAAAAGGGAAAAAGAAGAATTCAAAAAAAAAGAAAAAAAGACAGTTAAAAAAATAATTAACTTTGAAAGACTAAAGAATCATGGTAAAAAAGCCATGAATTCTATGTGCAGTATTCCCCTAGCGCTGGAGTTCTGCCGTTCTCATTGATCGGTAAACTTGGTCTTGGCTGGCTGTTCTCGCTGATCTTCTGGGGGAGGGGCCTGTTGCCGTGGTTCCCAAATGTCTTTGCCGGAGGCAAAATTGCCCTGCCCTTGCCGGTCCGGGCTAAGTAATCTGCTCGGGTTTGCTCTCCGGAGCTTTTGTTCCCTGCAAGCTTTCCGTACAGCTTTGGAGGCGGAGAGTGAAAATGGCGGCCTCCCAGTCTCCGCCCCGGCGGAGCCGAGAACTCGGGGTCCCGCTCCTCAGTGAGCCCCCAGAGAAAAGCAGTCAGTCACTCCCGTCTCCCCGGTCTCCGGCTGCACTCGGTGCTCACCTGGCCTGTGACCGCGCCTTTCTATCTTGCACCCGACCCCGTGTGGAGTCTCCAAACCCAGCAGATCCCTGTGGTGCGCTCCCGCACCGCTCCTCCCGGGGGAGGAAGGGGAGTCTCCCCGGATCTGCTGCTTGTTGGGTCCCTGCTGGAGGAGCAGTGGCCCGACTGTGCCGCGGATCACGGTTTATGGCAACCCCGAGCTGAGAGCCCGCGCCTCGGCTCTGTCTCTGCAGCCGGCTTCCCTGCTCCGATACCTGGGAGCTCTGCCGCACTCAGGCACCCCCGGTCTTTCTGTGACCCCGAGGGTCCTGAGACCACACTGTCCCACGAGGTTTCCACCCCCCACTTCGCCACCAGAGTGACGTCCCTCAGCGGAGCAGACTTCTAAAAGTTCCGATTTTGTGCTCCGTGGCTCTATCACTTGCCAGAAGCGGCCGACGGAGGCCCCTCCCCCGCCGTCTATCCTCCCGAATTTCGCCTCGGATTCACTTCTCTGCACGTCCTACCTTCCAGAAAGTGGTCACTTTTCTGTTCAGAGAGTTGTTGCTATTCTTTTCTTCGATCTCCTGTTGAGTTTGTAGGTGTTCAGAATGGTTTGATCCCTATCCAGCTGAATTCCTGAGAGGAGACGAAATCCAGGTCTCCTACTCCTCCGCCATCTTGCTCCGCCCCCCCTTAAAAATTTTTTAAATGTTGATATAATAAGTTGAGTATGGCACTCTCTTATGCCATTTCTCTCCATGTGGCTAGATGGGAGGCTAGAGGTCACTTTTGCTTGAGAGCAGCCATTTTGCTTGCTTTGATTTCTCTTTGGTTATGAGTATTTGGGTTCTCTGCCTCATTCACATTAGGTTACTGCCTGGTGCTGAGCTTTCGGTTTATGCCTAGAGGAGAGAGAGTCCCATTGTAGGCTTTGGGCCTTAGCCCCAGTTCTCTTCCAGTTTATGAGTCAGTGCTGTACATTGGGTACATAAGTTGACAGAGAAATATTGTAAAAAAAAATAAGAAATAGATTTGAAAGGGTAGATTTTGGGTCAGATTGTGATGGACACTGAATGACAGATTGCAGAATTTTGACTGATTCTCAAGGATAATTAGGTGCCACTGAAGATTTTTGAGCAAGAGATCATGGGTGTTATATGCAACTAATGAATCATTGAATGCTGTATCAGAAACTAATGATGTACTCTATGTTGGTTAATTGAATTTAAATTAAAAAAAAGAGAGAGATCATGAGATCAAGGAATGATCTAGGACGACCAGTCTGAATTAGAGGGGAGTGAGTGAAGAGGCCATTGGAAGAAATTCAAAAGTGGATGACCTGAAATTCCATTTCTGAAGGTGGTAGTGGAGTCAGAAAAAAAAGAAGGAATAGCTGTGAGAATTTTCAAGGTTTGATGAATAATTGGATGTAGAAGTTCCTGGAAAGAAATATGATTGGGATGTTTTCAGTTCAGGTAACAGATAATTAGCAAAAAATGTCAAGAAGGGGATTTGGGATTGATTGTTATACATTTGAGCCACTCACATTTCAGTGGGGTGATAACGGCTACTGGGGCTTAAGAAATGTGAGCCTGGGGCTCATAAGAAAGATGAGGAGATATGGGGTAATAATACATGGAGAAATGTCTGTAATGTTGCTTAGTCTTTTTACATATTTCACATAAGAATGACTGCACTTAGGATGGCTGACTATAGGTCTGTCAACCACCATTCTAAGCCCTTTATGTTTACTGATTCATTTAATACTTATAACAACCCTATGAGATAGGTACCATTGTTATCCAATTTTGCAGATAAAGAAACTGAGGCTCAGAGAGTGTAACTGGGGTCCCAAAGCTCTAGGTAACTGGTGGATCAGAAGCACAAACCCATTTAGTCTGAACTGAGAATCTGCTCCTAACCACACTCCATTTCCTCAATACTCAGCCTTGTAAATTGCACATAACAATGTTCTATTGGACAATTCACTACTACTGAATATCACTGCCTTTTCTGGATAGTATTAAGAATTTCTGGATAATAGGAAAGCAAGAAAACTCAACTATTTCTAAGATTACTGAAAGAAAATCCCTTCTTTTTGGTTTTCTCCCTCATGAAAGACTCTGGACTCTGGAAATCAAACTGAGGGTTTTCGAGGGGAGGGGCCTGGAGGGATGAGTGAGCCCGGGGATGGGTATTAAGAAGGGCACATATTCCAATGAATCATGGAACACTACATCAAAAACTAATGATGCAATGTATGGTGACTAACATAACATAACATAAAAAAAAATAGTAATAAAAAAATAAAAACACTTATTAAAAAAAAGAAAATCCCTTCTTTTGATCAGTGCATGTGATAAGTAGTTTAAAGAGGCTAAAAATGTTATTTTTTGTAGGCATTATTTTTTCTTCTTGAAACAGCCATTAAAAGCCCTCTTTCTCAAGCTTTTCCTCCAATATCAGGAATAAGACAAGGGTGTCCACTTTCACCACTTTTATTCAACATAGTACTGAAGTCCTGGCCACAGCAATCAGACAGGAAAAAGAAATAAGAGGCATACATATTTAAAGAAGTTAAACTGTCACTATTTGCAGATGACATGATACATGGAAAACCCTAAAGACTCTACCAAAAAATTACTAGAAGTAATAATTCAGTAAATCTGCAGGATACAAACCAGTAGCATTTCTATACATTAATAATGAAATAGCAGAAAGAAATTAAGAAAACAATTCCATTTACAACTGCACGGAAAAGAATAAAATCCCTAGGAACAAACTTAACCAAGGGAGTGAAATACTTGTACTCTGAAAATTATAAAGCAATGATGAAAAAAATTGAAGATGACACAAACAAATGGGAAGGTATACCACGCTCATGGGCTGGAAGAATTAATATTGTTAAAATGTCTATACTACCAAAGGCGCCTGGGTGGCTTAGTCAGTTAAGCCTCTGCCTTTGGCTCAGGTCATGATTCCAGGGCTCTGGGATTGAGCCCCGTGTCAGGCTCCTGGCTTAGCAGGGAGCCTGCTTCATCCTCTGCCCTTCCCCTCGCCCCCAACCACTGGTGCTCTCTCAAATATAAATAAGTAAGTAAGTCTATACTACCCAAAGCAGCCTATATGTTCAATGCAATCCCCATCAAAATACCAATAGTATTTTTCCAGAACTGGAACAAATAATACTAAAATTTCTATGGAACCACAAAAGATCCCAAATAGCCAAAATGATCTTGAGAAAGAACAAAGCTGGAGGTATCACAATCCCAGGTTTCAAAATATACTACAAAGCTATAGTAATCAAACAGTATGGTATTGGCACAAAAATAGACACAGACCAATGGAACAAAATTGAGAGCCAGAAATAAACCCATAGTTATTTGGTCAATTAATCTATGATGAAGGAGGCAAGAATACACAATGGGGAACAGACATTCTCTTCAATCAGTGGTGCTGGGGAAACTGGACAGCTACATGCCAAAGAATGAAACTGGACCACTTTCTTACACCATACACAAAAATAAACTTAAAATGGATTAAAGACCTAAATGTGAGACCCAAAACTGTAAAACTTTTTGAAGAGAAGCAGTAATATCTTTGACATAAACCTTAGCAGCATTTTTTTAGATATGTCTCCTCATGAACAAAACAAAGGCAAAAATAAACTACAGGGATTACACCAAAATAAAAATCTTCTGCACAGTGAAGGAAACCATCATTAGAACTAAAAGACAACCAGGATGCCTGGATGGCTCAGTCGGTTAAGCGTCTGCCTTCAGCTCAGGTCATGGTCCCAGGGTCCTGGGATCAAGTCTCACATCAGGCTCCTTGCTCAGTGGGGAGCCTGCTTCTCCCTCTGCCTGCCACTCTCCCTGCTTGTGTGCTCTCTCTCTCTGACAAATAAAATCTTTTTTTAAATTTAATTTTATTATGTTATGTTAGTCACCATACAGTACATCATTAGTTTTGATGTACCGTTCCATGATTCATTGTTTGCGTATAACATCCAGTGCTCCATTCAATACGTGCCCTCCTTAATACCCACCACCGGGCTAACCCATCCCCCCACCCCACTCCGCTCTAAAACCCTCAGTTTGTTTCTCAGAGTCCATAGTCTCCCATGGTTCATCTCCCCCTCCGATTTCGCCCCCTTCATTTTTTCCTCCCTACTATCTTCTTTTTTTTTTTTAACATATAATGTATTATTTGTTTCAGGGGTACAGTCTGTGATTCATCAGTCTTACACAATTCACAGAGCTCACCATAGCACATACCCTCCCTAATGTCTACCACCCAGCCACCCCATCCCTCCCACCCTCCACCACTCCAGCAACCCTCAGTTTGTTTCCTGAGATTAAGAGTCTCTTATGGTTTGTCTCCCTCTCTGGTTTCATCTTGTTTCATTTTTTTCTCCCTTCCCCTATGATCCTCTGTCTTGTTTCTCAAATTCCTCATATCAGTGAGATCATATGATACTTGTCTTTCTCTGATTGACTTATTTAGCTTAGCATAATAACCTCTAGTTCCATCCACGTCGTTGCAAATGGCAAGATTTTGAGGTTTTTTGATGGCTGCATAATATTCCATTGTATATATATACCACATCTTCATTATCCATTCATCTGTTGATGGACATCTGGGCTCTTTCCATAGTTTGGCTATTGTGGACATTGCTGCTATAAACATTGGGGTGCATGTGCCCCTTCGGATCACTACATTTGTATTTTTGGGGTAAATACCCAGTAGTACAATTGCTGGGTCGTAGGGTAGCTCTATTTTCAACTTTTTGAGGAACCTCCATACTGTTTTCCAGAGTGGCTGCACCAGCTTGCATTCACACCAACAACGTAGGAGGGTTCCCCTTTCTCCACATCCTCATTTCCTGACTTGTTAATTTTAGCCATTCTGACTGGTGTGAGGTGGTATCTCATTGAGGTTTTGATTTGTATTTCCCTGATGCCGAGTGATGTTGAACACTTTTTCATGTGTCTGTTGGCCAACAAATAAATAAAATCTTTAAAAAACCCCTAAAAGACAACCTAGTGAATGGGAGAAGATATCAGCAAATGATATACCTGATAAGGGGTTCATATCTGAAATATATAAAGAACTTATACCACTTAACCCAAAAAACCCTAAACAATCTGATTAAAAAATGGGCAGAGGATTTGAATACACATTTTTCCAAAGAAGACATACAGATGGCTAACAGACAAAGGAAAAGATGCTCAACATCACTCATCATCAGGGAAATGCAAGTCAAAACCACAGTGAGCTATTACTTTCCACCTGTCAGAATGGCTAAAATTAAAAAGACAAATAAGTGTTGAAGAGGATGTGGAGCAAAGGGAACCTTAGTGCACGGTTTGTGGGAATGTAAATCGGTACAGCCACTGTGGAAAACAGTATGGAAGTTCCTCGAAAAACTTAAAATAGAAATACAAAGTAATCCAGTAGTTCTACTGCTGGATATTTGCCCAAAGAAAACAAAAACACTAATTTAAAAAGATATATGCACCCCTGTGTTTATTGCAGTATTATTTACAGTAGCCAAAATATGGAAGCAACCCAAGAGTCCACTGACAGAGAAAAAAGATGCAGTATGTATACATGTGCACATATAGATATATAGATATAATGGAATATTATGCAACTATAAAAAGAGTGAGATCTTGCCATTTGCAACAATATGGATGTGCCTCAAGGGTATTATGCTAAGTGAAAAAAGTCAGACTGAGAAAGATAAATACCATATGATTTTATTCATATGTGAAATCTAAAAACCCAAATAAATGAATAAACAAAAAACTGAATCAGACCTGTAAATATAGAGAACTGATGGCTGCCAGAGGAAAGAGGGGTTGGGGGGCTGGGCAACATGGGTGAAGGGGAGAGGGAGGTAGAGGCTTCCAGTTACGGAATGAATTAAGTCATGGGACTAAAAGGCACAGCGTAGGGAATATAGTTGATGGCATTGTAATAGCACTGTATGGTGACAGATGGTAGCTACACTGTGGTAAGCTTAGCAAACATATAGAGAAGTTGAATCACTATATTGTACACTGAAACTAATGTAATATTGTGTGTTAACTATACTCAGATTAAAAAAGAACTTACACTGTTGGTGGGAATGCAAGTTGGTACAGACACTTTAGAAAACAGTGTGGAGGTTCCTTAAAAAATTAAAAATAGAGCTACCCCATGACCCAGCAATTGCACTATTCAGTATTTATCCCAAAGACACAGATGTAGTGAGAAGAGGGGCCATATGCACCCCAATGTTCATAGCAGCAATGTCCACAATAGCCAAACTGTGGAAAGAGCCGAGATGCCCTTCAACAGATGAATGGATAAAGAAGATGTGGCCCATATATACAATGGAATATTACTCAGCCATCAGAAAGGATGAATACCCAACTTTTGCATCAACATGGATGGGAGTGGAGGAGATTATGCTAAGTGACATAAGTCAAGCAGAGAAAGTCAATTACCATAAGGTTTCACTTATTTGTGGAACATAAGGAATAGCATGGAGGATATTAGGAGAAGGAAGAGAAAAATGAAGGGGGAGGAATCAGAGGGGGAGATGAACCATGAGAGACTATGGACTCTGAGAAACAAACTGAGGGTTTTAGAGGGGAGGGGGGTGGGGGGATGGGTTAGCCCAGTGATGGGTATTAAAGAGAGCATGTACTGCATGGAGCACTGGGTGTTATACGCAAACAATGAATCACGGAACACTACATCAAAAACTAATGATGTACTGTATGGTGACTAACATAAGATAATAAAATAAAATTAAAAAAATAAAAGAAATAAATTAAAAATAAAAAAGCCATCTTTCTCCTTGCAGACCTGGGATATGTGAGATGGTACCTTAGAGCATAGGCTATCTACCTGCATGTGTCTACCAAGGTCTGTTTACATACCTATCAGACTGTGAAGTCCTGTAGGACTGTATACTTCCCGGCCCCTTTTTAGGAGCTTAATATAATGTCTTATTGAATAAATGGGTAAATAAATAACTGACCACTTATACATATGCTATGGGATATTCCAAGCCTTGGCTATGTGTCAGGGAAAGCTTCCAGCAGTTGATCGTATCCAACCTGAGTTGAAGAATGAACTGAAGCTAGCCAGGTTGAGCTAGGGGAAAGCGTTTCTGGGCAGTGGCACTAACTTAAGCAAGAGAGAGCATGGCATATTCAGGGAGCTGTCAGCTGTCAGTGTGGCGGCAGAGGGGCCAGATGAGAAAATGAAGAGGCACACGGGCCACACTGCAAAAGCTGTATGTATTATGAGGAGTTTGCACTTTGTCCTGAGGGCAAAGGAGAGCCATTGAAGACATTTTCCCCCTATTGATGTTTTTTGTTCCAGATTATAAGAATCGAGGAATAGTGTGTGTGTGTGGTAAAATGCACAAATCTAAAGTTAGGGTGAGCAACCATCCTGGTTTCCCCAGGAAAGGACTTTTAGTTTAAAAACTAGGACAGTTTCACGTAATCCGGGGCCCATTGGTCTTCCTCTCTAAAGTGTGCTGTCCCCACCTTCCACATCAAACCCCAGAAGGCTTCCTCATGCCCCTTCTCAGTCAACACTCCTCTCCTAAAGTAACCACTATTCCAAAATCTCTTACCATAGATAAGTTTTATCTCATTTTGAACTTTATGTAAATTTACATAGTATGTTTTCTTTTGAGTCCTATGGGTTTTTTCATTCAACTTTGTGGTCTGTGAGATTCTCTTTGCTGTTGCTATATTTGCCTTTCATTGCTCTGCAGTATTGTAAGAACATATCTCAATCTGCTTATCCATTTATCCATGGTTAATAGGCATTTAAATTGAGTCCAGATTTTGCAATTATGGATAGCTGTTAGGAATATTCTTGTAGACATCTTCGGTGGGCATATGCAGTCATTTCTGTTGGGTAAATAGTGAGGAGTGGAATTGCACGGTCATAGGGTATGTATAAGTTTGGCCTTAGTAGCAGCTGCCAAGCTATGTCCCACAGTAGTTGTACCATTTTACACTGTTAGCAATAATTGTGAAAATTCTTGTTTCTCCACATTCTCCACATTCTCATCAACACCTGGTATTGTCTGTGTTTTTAATTTTAGCCATTCCAGTTGGGCATGAAGTCATACTTCATGGTGTTGATGTGCATTTCCCTAATGACTAACAATGTTGAGAATCTTTTTATTGGCCATTCATATATCTTTTTGCTAAGTGTCTGTTCAGGTCATTTGCCCATTTAGAAAATTAGGTTGTTGGCTTTTAATTGTTATTCGGGAGTTTTTTTTAACATCGGGACCAAGTCCTTTGTGAGATATATGCATTGTACATATTTTCTCCTAATCTGTGACTTGCTTTCTCACTTTCTTAATAGAGTCTTTTGAAGAGTGAAAAGCAGAATTTTAATTTTGATTTAAAAATTTTCTTTTCTTTTTTTCCTGTGGTCAGTGTTTTTTGTGTTTTATTTAAGAAACTGTTGCTTAGGGGTGCCTGGGTGGCTCAGTTGGTTAAGTGACTGTCTTCAGCTCAGGTCCTGATCGTCCCAGGATCAAGTCCCGCATTGGGCTCCCTGCTCAGCAGGGAGTCTGCTTCTCCCTCTGACCCTCCCCCATCTCCTGCTCTCTCCCTCATTCTTTCTCTCAAATAAATAAATAAAGTCTTAAAAAAAAAAAAAGAAACTGTTGCTTAACCCAGGATATGAAAAGAATCATTTTCTTATAGAAGTTTTATTTTTTCCTATTTGCACTTAGATTTATGATCTAGCTCAAACAGATTTTTGTTATGTATACAGTAGGAGTTGAGATTCATTTTTTTTTCCCATGTGGATATCATGTTTCCATATAATTTGTTGGAATTCCCCATGGAATTATCTTGGAGCTTTTGTCTAAAATCAATTGACTATATGTGTGGGTCTATTTATGGACTCTAATATGTTCCATTTATTTATTTGTGTATCCTTATGCCAGTACCACAGTGAATTTTATAATAAATTAGTCTCAAATTCAGGTAATTTAAGTCTTCCAGATTTGTTCCTTTTGTTTTCAAATTTGTTTTGACTATTTTATATTCTCTGCATGTTTGTATAAATTTTAAAATTTTGGCAATTCTTATTTTTAAAAAATCCTGCTGAGGTTTTGATTGGGATTACATTTCATCTGTAGGTCCATTTGAGAAAAATAGACATCTTGACAGTATTGAGTCTTGCATCCTATGAACTTGATATATCTATCTGTTTATTGAAGACTTAAAAAATTTCTCTCGGGGCTCCTGTGGCTCAGTTGGTTAAGCATCTGCCTTTGGCTCAGGTCATGATCCCAGGGTGCTGGGATTGAGCCCTGAGTGGGCTCCCTGCTCAGCAGGGACCCTGCTTCTCCCTCTCCCCATGCTACTCCCCCTGCTTGTGCTTGCTTGCTTTCTCTCTCTCTCTGTCAAATAAATAAAATCTTAAAAAATTTTCTTTTAATAATGCCTTATACATTTTAGTACAGAGGCCTTGTGCATCTTAGATTTATTACTAGAAATCTTATTTTTTATACTAAATGGCATTTTTTTAAATTTCTAATTATTTGTTGCTAGCATATACAAGTAATTTCTATATATTGACCTTGTATAGAGTGATAATGTAAAATTATTTAATTTTAATAGTATTTTGGCTGATTCTTTTCAATTATTTATGTATGCATCATGTAGTCTATAAATAATACGAGTTTTATTTCTTCCTTTCCATTATACCTCCTTTTTGCTAAGCTTATTGTACTGAATGGGGCCTCCAGTACAATATTGAATAATAATGTTGAAAGAGGACACCACTCTCTTGTTGCTGAACTCAGGGGAGCCATGTAATAAATATCTTGCCATCAACTATAACATATGCTGTAGAACATTTCCTTTTATTATTAGTTTGCTGAGAATTTTTATTTTTATCAAGAATAGATGTTGAATTTTGTCAAATGGTTTTTCCTACATATATTGAGATGATTATGATTTTTCTCTATAAATATAATGAATTTCATTGGCTGATTTTTGTATGTCAGCCTTACATTTCTAGAATATAGACATTATATATTACCTTCGTACTCTATTGATAGGTTTTATTGATTAAAATTTTGTTTATGATTTTTGCACCTGTGCTCATAAGTGAATTTGGTCTGTGATTTTCCTTTCTTGAAATGTTATTCTCAGATGTTAGTATCACCTCTTAAAAGTAATGCTGGTTGTATAAAATGAGCTGAAAATTATTCATTCTTGTTCTTTTTTTTTCTAGATGACTTTTTGTAAGATTAGTATTATTTCTTCCATGAATATTTGGAAGAAATCACTAGGGAAGCCACTTAAGACTGGAGTTTTCTGTGTCTGAATGTTTTAAATTAGAAATCAAAATTATTTAATAGCTATGGGAAGATTCTACTTAGTGTTAATTTTAGGAAATTGTGCTTTTCAAGAACTTTTTCATTTCATCTAGGTTAAATTTATTGGCATAAAGATGTATACTTAAAATATATTAGTACTGACAGTAATTAAAAATAGAATATACAGTGAATTAAAGACAAAGATTTTAAATATTTATTTAAAAATAAAAAACAAATGCTGTTTCTAAAAGACAAACTTACATATAAGGATTGAAAAGGGGACAGAAAAACCCTCTTTCTTCTATTCACTGAACACTTCTGGCCACCTAGTGTATAGATTTTTTTCCCACTTGACCAATTCTCCAACACCATCTGGGTGTTGTATAATTCAACGAAATTTTCACACTCTCTACCTAACTGCATCAGATCCCTCAAGTTAAGGGCTCAGTCCCTCAAGACTTGCCCCACTTAGATACCAATGGCAAGTAGTGGGTTCCCAGGGTACCCATACTTCTGTCCAAATTGGCTACAAATCGGGAGTTCCCACAAAGCCTTCCTCAGGTTTAATAATTTGCTGTAATGACTCACAGAAATTGGGCAACACATACATTTACTAGTTTATTATCTTGTATAAAGAATATGACACAGGATACAGATGAACAGTCAGATAAAGAGATACATAGGGTAAGTGCGAGAGCTTTTGTCCCTATAGAGTTGGAAGGCACAACCATCCCAGCACATGGATGTATTTATCAACCCTAGAAGCTCTCTGAACCCTATACTTCAGGGATTTTTATGGAGACTTTATCACATAGTCATGAACAATTTTTAACTCAATCTCCAGCTCCTCTCCCCTCCCTGGAAGATAGGGGGTGAGGCTGAAAGTTCCATGCTTCTAATCATGGCAGCTTTTTTTTTTTTTTTTAAGATTTTATTTATTAATTTGACAGAGAGAGAGAGACCACAAGCAGGAGGAGTGGCAGGCAGAGGGAGAAGGAGAAGCGGGTTCCCTGCTGAGCAGGGAGCCTGATGTGGGGCTCAATCCCAGGACCCCAGGATCGTGACCTGAGCGGAAGGCAGATGCTTAACCGACTGAGCCACCGACTGATCACCCAATCATGGCTGATCTTTCTGGTGACTGGTCCCCACCCAGGAGTCCACTAAGAGTCACCTTATTAGAACAAAAGACATTTCTATCACCCAAGAAATTCCAAGGGATTTAGGAACTGAGGTAAAAAGAACAATATTACAACAGAAGATACTCCTAGCACCCCTATTACTCAGGAGATTATAAGAATTTTAGGACCAACATGTCAGAAACTGGGAGAAGATACATATATATAATATATGTATATAATTATTTAGACATATAAATAATTATTTTAGAAGGACAAAAAGATTCGAAGTAAAAGGATGGAAAAAGATACACTATACAAAGCAAATATGGATGTGGGTATACTAATTTCAGATAAAAGAAAAACTTTATAGTAAAGAAATATTATTAGATATATGGTGCTGAAAAGATGAATAAAATTAACAACTCTAGCTAAACTTCAGTAAAAAATAAGAGACATCTTTAATTTTCCATTATGACAAAAGGGTCGATTCAACAGGAAGATTCTAAATTATATGAACTTAACAGCTTTAAAATAGTTGATAGACTAAAAGGAGAAATAGACAAAAATGCATTATCATAAATGAAGACTTTAGGGGCACCTGGGTGGCTCAGTCAGTTAAGCATCCAACTCATGAACTCAGCTAAGGTCTTGAGCTCAGGGTCGTGAGTTCAAGCCCCGCACTAGGCTCCACACTGGGCGTGGAGCCTACTAAATACATAAATACATAATTAAATATTTTAATATAACTCAGTAACTTATAGAACAAGTAGATCAAAAAAGTCATTAAGGAAACAAGCTTGAACAATATGATTAGACAACTTGACAGAATTGAACATTGCAAAAAACAACTTCAGAACATATGCTTCTCAAGTACATATGGAACATTTACTGAATACCACATGTTGGGCTACTAAGTAAAGAGACATCATTATAGATTTGACAGACATTAAAAGAAAGTAAGTGTATTATGAACAATGTTAAGCCAATATATCTGACAATTTAGAGGACTGATTTTCAAATATGGAGTAACATGCTCAGACTTTGATTTCAGAAAGATTACTCTGGCTGCAGTTTGGAGAATGGGCTAGATGGGGGCAAGACCAGAGGCAGGGAGGATGTTAGGACTCTATTACAACAATCTAGGCAGAGATAATAATGACCTAGATTAAGAAATGGCGATAGGGAGACGGAAGAAGGAATCAAACAAAAGAGCAAGTAAGTAAAGCTGAGGGTCAGTAATTATGTGACATTGCAAAATGTTGATTCAAAAAATATTTATTGAGTCCCTACTATATGCCCTGTACTGCTTGCAGTAGTCAGCAAGACAGGTATAGTCCCTGCCTTAGTGATGAAGCTTACCTATGGTTGGCATCAGAGCCAGAAGTTGTATCTAGGAGTCTGAACTTCAGTTCCAAGGCTAGTGTGCTTTCAACAACAACCCAGACTTCCCCTCTGTTATAACACTTGTTTTGTCTGTTGCACCTAATACCAACATAAGTATTCTTGTATCTGCCTCTTTGAGATACCATAATGGCCAGATTCTTCCAGGCAGCACTTACTGATTTAAAAATTTTATAAGATTAAGCTGAACCCTCATAAATTTCCTTGGTTTGGCTCAAAGTTACATATACTAGGAGATGGCTATTCTAAAAATCAATAGGCTTTCTTTTTTTAATGGAGCTGGGTTCTTTGTCACAATGTATTTGCAATCTGCTGGGCATTAGCACCTTCTTTCTGGGATAAGGCAGGGCAAAGTTTGGTGAAAATAGCTTCTTCAAACCCCTTCAATCACCTTTGTCAAAAGCAAAGGATGTGGGAAGCCTGGCAACCTGGATTCATCTGGTTTCCTTTTAGTTCCTTCTCTGAACTATAGAACTGAAAAATGTTGGAGCTAGAAGGAATTGCAGAAACCATTTAATCCAACCCACGCAATTTAGAGAGGAAGCATCAAGGCTCAGAGAAGTACAGTGACTTGCAAAGTCACCCCTCTACTTTTACATAGACCCAGGACTGGGATCCAGGTCCTTCCAGTGCTCTTTAACACCAGCACTCTGCACCACAGCAGGAGAGCCAGGGCTCTATTCTTAACCTGCTTTATATTCTGGAAAAATGAAACTTTAGTTTTTGCTCCAAATGACCATTTCTGTTTCAAATCCCCTTCTCTGTTTACATCCTGTTGGCTCTTCATTATTGTCTCTGGCTGAACGGAGGCCAGAACCTGTGCTATGCAAAACAGAAGCAGCAGATGCTATTTGGGGTGATTTCAAGGACCAAGGAAAGGACCTTCTTCTTCCTACCTGCTTTTAGGTACTGGAAATTTTTAAAACATAAAACCTTTTCATTTTACAAGGAGAACCAAGGTCCATGGTGCATATACCCCTGGGAAGGAAACTATGATGGCTTCAGTCGACAATGAATAGCAAATAATTGGCATTGGATCCCTTCCCAGAAGCATTTTTCTTTGACAGAACAGAAGATGTTGCAAAAGGATACTAAGATATTTAGGAAGGCTAGAGAGCAGTTGACTGTACTAGAAGAAAGGAATAGAGGGGATGTGCATGTATGTGTATGTGTGTTTGTGTGTGTGTGTGTGTATCTGTGTGTGTGTGTACCCACACAGGTATTGTGGGGGTAGAAGTAGGAGATTCCAAAGACAAACTTTGTCTACAAACTTTGTCACAGCTTGGTCCTGCCTTGATCCTGTCTGTCAGACTGACATGCTTGCATCCTAATCCCAGACCTGCATATCTAAAACACTTCCATCCAAGGTGCCAACAAGGAATGTGAGGGAGGGGAATGTCTTCAAGCCAGTGAGCACCCAAACTGTGCACCAGAGATAAATCCCATACTAACAGAAGCTAAGCCCTATTGGTTCTTTGTTATAGGAGTTGTCATGAAAATTCTCTGTGTAGTGATTTTTAGGGCACTGAAACTACTCTCTATGATGATATAATAATACACCACCAAGACTGAAACCTAATGTAAACTATGGACTTTGAATGACCATGATGTGTCAGTGTGGGTTCAGTATTTGTCAAAAATGGACCACTCTGGGGCAGGGTTGGGGGTAATACTGATAATGGAGGAAGCTCTGTGTGTGTGAGAAATCTCTGTACCTTCTACTCAATTTTGAGGTAGACCCAAAACTGCTCTTAAAAAATAGTCCATTAAAAAAATTCTCAGTTCACAGAACCTGGTGGATTGGCTGGAAATCCCTACAAGGGGCACAAAGTAGAGGTAGCAGGGTGGGATTCACTGAGGCTAATATAAAAATAAGGAAATCTAGGTTCTACTCCTAACTCTACGACTAACTGCGGGGACTTGACCTCTGTTTCCTCAACTGTAAAATGAGGAGGATAGGTTTGGGAACCTACAGTTGCATTCCAATTTTATGGTCTTCAATAAAGATTATTTTCCAGATTCTGTCTTCTTGAGAGAAATACTGTGCCTTAGGATAAAGGAGTAACTAGGCATAGAGAAAAGATCCTGTTTTCTCAGTTGAGACCCTCAGGGTTCCCTCTGGTTTTGTTGGCTGAGTCCAGAAGTATTGCCATGATCCAGCCCAGGTTTTGCCTTCATCCAAGTAGGCCTGTGTGCTCTGAAGCCTACTCAGAGTAGGTGTCAGGGCTCCTAACTGGGGAATAGAATCTCTTTTGCACCTCCCACAAGCTGACCTCTTACCCAGAAGGATCCTTATCTTCCTTGGAAGAGCTTAAGCATCAGCCCAAGCCCAGGACCCTGACAGGGGTTGGGGTGCTTAGAGTCAGGCGCAAGGTCATTTTACTTCAGGCCTGTTCGGTTGTTCTTCCCTTCCCTTCTCACTAGGCCTACGCAGGGCACCATCCTGCGTCAGCACGAGCTTCAGAGATGTGTTTATCTTTCTTCTGCAGCTCCTAGAAGACAGTGATTGCACCCGAAGCACTGTTATTTATAACTTCAGCCGGTAATTCCCAACTCTCTCGGCTTCTGCCCTGGGACTCATGCTGGCACTCCGTTCCCTTGTCAGATTCCAGGCCTTCAGTGTCTTCAAGAGAGCGGTAAGCACCAGCCCGGATGCCTGCTGGGTTGGGACCTTAGGATCACAGCTCCCATACTCCCTTTAAATTCAGGTAAGTGTTTGTGCGTCTCTACCACACGTGTTTGTTAGAGGCAGGAGACAAAGAACCCAGGCAGCTTCTAGTCTTTAATCAGCAAAAGCAGCAAAAGCATTTGATGAAATCAAGCAAGCTCTCAAGGTTTCCCTCCTGGTTACCCAGCAAAACAGAAAGCCCCGGCCCTCTATTCTGGACTGCAGGCAGGCATGGAGGCCACTGTCTTGACTAGCTGCCTGCTGCCTTGCCGCCAGGACAAGCCCATCCATTTAGTACCTCTGGGAATGGAAGGAGAATGTATTTCTCTTGGTCTCTCTCCATTCAAGCCACTGTCCACATCTTTCTTTCCCTTCACAGTGTTTTCATATTTCTTTTTTTTTTTTTTTTTTAAAGATTTTTTATTTATTTATTCATGAGAGACAGAGAGAGAGAGAGAGGCAGAGGGAGAAGCAGGCTCCCAAGGAGCAGGGAGCCCAATGTGGGACTCGATCCCAGGACCCTGGGATCATGACCTGAGCCGAAGGCAGACGCTTAACCATCTGAGCCACCCAGGCGCCCCTGTTTTCATATTTCTTCTCCTCTTCAGAATTCAGCTCCCTTCCCTCTGACGCTTTCTGTACTGCCCAAAGCACGTACCTTATGGGCTGGACCAGAGTATGCAAAGCACACCCCCCCCCCCCCCCGCCCCGCCCCGACCACACATGTACAGTGCTTCCATCCCCCTAGGTTAGCCCTGGCAGTGGCCTTGGCAAGGTGGGCACTATGCCAGTGACTGAGTCTTCAGATGAAGGGCTGCCCAGGCTCTTTCCTCTCTCCTCTGCGAGAGTTTCCTGCAGAATCAGGGAACCAGGCTGAGGACAGGCCACACAGGTTTACCCAGGGTCTTTTCTGGGAATCTGTAGTTTGGCAGCTCCAAGTTGAAAAGCACCTAATTACTTGGGAAAGAGTAATTGCATCCAAAGTTGGGGGCTGTGATTTGCTGTGCACATAAAAATAAGAGCAATTCCATGGTGAGGAATTCACCAGGGCTAGGCCCTCCCACCCTAGTACCTGCTCTGTGCTGAGCAGTAGCTGGTGCCTGGGCCCTGGGGAAAGTGGCAGGCCTCTGGCAGCACAGCCCTGAGCACTGGATGAATCGGTGCAGAGGGGGCCCGTGTTTTGTTCGGTCACTTTCTTCTCCACTCTATTCTGTGTCATGGGAAAGACAAGGCCTGTGGCAGAAAGTGTAGGAGATGAAAATCCATTTAGAAAGGAGCCTATAGGTCTGCATGCTGTGTGTGTGTGTGTTATGTGTAAGTGTGTGATATGTGTGTGCATGTGCACCTCTGGTGGGCACACTTAACATCCATAGCTTTTGTTTTAGGGCAGTGGAGTGCAGCAAAAACATTCTTTGGGTCTGTTTTGGCTTTTTTTTTTTTTTTTTTTTGGTTTGCTTGTTCGTTTTGTTTTTTAGATTCTACATGTAAGTGAAATCGTAATGTATTTGTCTTTCTCTGCCTTATTTCACTTAGTATAATATCCCTTAGGTCCATCCATGTTGTCACAAATGGCAAGATCTCATTCTTTTTTATGACTAATACTCCATTATATAAATATATATATATATATCTTCTTTATAGAAATAATATATATATATATTCATTTTCTTTATCCATTTGTCTATTGATGGACACTTATTTGTATCCATATCTTGGCTGTTGTAAATAATGTGACAGTAAACATAGGGGTGCATGTATCTTTTCAGATTAGTGTTTCTGTTTTCTCTGGGTAAAGGCCCACTAGTGGAATTCCTGGATCACATGGTATTTCTATTTTAAGTTTTTTGAAGAACCCGCATACTGTTTTCCACAGTGGCTGCACCAGCTTGCACTCCCACCAACAGTGCACGAGCATTTTCTTTTCTCCACATCTTCTCCAACACTTGCTGTTTCTTATGTTTTTTGATTTTAGCCATTCTGACAGGTAGGAGGTGATACCTCATTTTGGTTTTGATTTGCATTTCCCTAAAAATGAGGGATGTTGAGCATCTTTTCATGTGTCTGTTGGCCATCTGTATGTCGTCTTTGGAGAAGTGTCTTTTCACATCCTCTGCCCGTTTTTTAATTAGATTGTCTGTGTTTTTTTGGTGGAGTGGTATAAGTTCTTTATATATTTTGGATATTAATCTCTTATTGGATATGTCCTTTGCAAATATCTTCTCCTATTCACTAGGTTGTCTTTTTGTTTTATTGATGGTTTCCTTCACTGTGCAGATTTCTCAGTAGTTTATTTTTGCTTTTGTTTCTCTTGCATGAGAGGACATATCTATAAAAATGTTGTTAAGGTATATGTCAAAGAGATGACTGCCTCTGTTTTCTTCTAGAAGTTTTATGGTTTCAGGTCTTACACTTAGGTCTTTAATCCATTTTAAGTTTATTCTTGTGTATGGTGTAAGAAAGTGGTCCAGTTTCGTCCAGTTTCATTCTTTGGCATGTAGCTGTCCAGTTTTCCTAACACCATTTGTTGAAGAGACTGTCTTTTCCCCACTGTATATTCTTGCCTCCTTTGTTGTACATTAATTGGCCATATAAGTATTGGTTTATTTTGGGGCTCTGGATTCCATTGAGCTATGTGTCTATTTTTGGTGCCAGTACCATACTGTTTTCTTTTTTTTTAAGATTATTTATTTATTTATTTATTTGAGAGATAGCATGAGAGGGAAGAGGGTCAGAGGGAGAAGCAGACTCCCTGCTGAGCAGGGAGCCCGATGTGGGACTCAATCCCGGGACTCCAGGATCATGACCTGAGCCGAAGGCAGTCGCTTAACCAACTGAGCCACCCAAGCGCCCAGTACCATACTGTTTTGATTACTATAGGTTTATAGTGTATCTTGAAATCTGGGATTGTGATACCTCCAGCTTTGTTCTTTCTCAAGATCATTTTGGCTATTTAGGATCTTTTGTGGTTCCATAGAAATTTTAGTATTAGTTCTAGTTCTGTGAAAAATAGTATTGGTATTTTGATAGGGATTGCATTGAACATGTAGGCTGCTTTGGGTAGTATGGACATTTTAACAATATTAATTCTGCAGGATAAAAATAGAAAGCTGCTTCCAAGGTTTGAGCACTCAAGTTGGAAACCGCTCCTCCACTTGCCTTCAGTAGCACCTGAAATTTTCGCTATTAATCTCTTAAGGTTAAAGTATTTCCCTGTAGGGGCGCCTGGCGGCTCAGTCGGTTAAGCATCTGCCTTCAGCTCAGGTCATGATCTCAGGGTCCTGGCATTGAGACCCATGTTGGGCTCCCTGCTCAGCGTGGAGCCTGCTTCTCCCTCTCCCTCTGCTCCTCCCCCATGCTCACTTGCTCTCCTGCTCTCTCTCTCTCAAATAAATAAACGAAATCTTTAAAAAAAGCATTTCCCTGTAAAACACTGTTTTTTGAACTGTTACATAGGGCAGGGGCAATACCTTGACTGGACAAGGGACAATCATAATCATTTTCACATTGTAGTTACTTCTCAGACCTAGCCAGGAAACAGAGTAAGTTCATTTTGATGTTTAGAAGAGGAAAGAAGCACGATGTGGTAGAAAGAGGCTGAAATTTAAAGTCAGAAGACCTGAGTCTATTAATAACTCTGTGGTTTGAATAAATAGCTTACCTTTATAACCTCGTCTGTAAAATGAAATGCCAGCTGTTTTTCACAGAGTGGTTGTGAGAGTCAAGAGAGAGAGTGCATGTGAAAGAACTTTTAAAATTGTAAGTCCTATAAAAATTTAAGTTATTACAATATTTGAATTGGCAAGACATAGCTCCTTCCTTTTGCTGATTGGTCCTTTGAAGGCACTGGGCCTGCAATTCAGGTTTGTACCACTAGAGGGACAGTGTTGTCTAGTAGCCTGCACAAACCAAATATACACTTCTTAGGCACTTCAAGCTGATGTCCAACAGCAGTTACCTAGAGGTTTCCATGCAAGCTAAAGCCCCAGGCTTGGATAATGGCCCCTTCACAATAAATATGAACTTCATTTGCTCTCCATCAGGACCTGGAACTAAGTCTGTACTTCTTTTTAGAGCCTTCCAATCCCTGAAAGAGCCCAAGAGTAAATGTTTTTAATAAATCAAGTCATGGACTCTGCCTGATGCCATTTTGATAAATTGAGTTTTCTCACAACCTGATAATGAGGCTACTGGTTACATCTTGCTCTTGGTTTCACAAAGAAACCAATCTTGCTCACCAGCTTGGGTGAGCATGCAATATGCTACACTTTAAGCTTTATTGAGTGCATCCAAAATGGTCCAGTCTACAGTGATTAGTCCAAAAGGCAGCATCACAGGTAGCCTCATCCTCTGTTTAATGGCAACATTTGCATCTCATTTTAGAGGAGAAAACTTGTTAATATGTACAGGCAATAAACCCTGAAACCCATGCCACATGTAGTTTGCCTTTTTAACAGCAGAAAATGAAAAAGAGCTTTCCAGCTAATTGACTGAATGCAGGACTCATAAAACTTGTGAGTGTTCAGGATCACAAGGTCAGATTCCAATATAGAGATACATGCAAAAAACATTGTAGCTTCTCCTTTTTTCAGCTGTGGTGCTGGCCATGTGTATGAAGACCGTTCGGTAATCTTCCGCTCCATTCTCCCATTTTCCTTCCTCGCCACATCTCAGTACTACACTGTCTCCAAAGAGTTGGGGGCAGGGGTGCCGGTTTTCTCCAGTCTCATTTCTGCTTGAGTGTTAGAGACTGAGCAGTGGGCTCCTGAGGTGTGAGCAAGGCTTGAGTTATGTTAGAATGGCAACCACATATTAATCTTCTCAAAGATGCCCCATGGGTCATGAACTAAATGTAAAGCTAGGATTTGTGGGGCTGAGCTCCCTAAGCTAGGAATGCTCTACCATGCTCCTCGATTTCTAATGCATATCTATAGAGCAGAGATGAAGATCCTAACTGTTTTACATTTTGGTATTATTTTCGCTCTTGAGATTGTGTCTTTTACATTTGCAATACTAGATAGAATAATGCATTGCCATGTATGCCTTCCCAACTCTGTATTCAGTGATATATTGGTAGCTTGAAATTGGCCATGATGGAGGTATTTCTACCACAGAAATCAGCAAATGTTACCTATTAGTGCCTTTTTTTATCCCAGGGAGCTGGTTGTTAAACATTTTTCAGCACACCACTACATGAGGGCATAGAGCAGGGAGAGGTAATCCAACCTGGAGGTAGTAGGTGTAGAGAAATGATCAGGGAAGGTGTGGCATCTGCCAATGGCTGTTTGTCCATAATTATTCTTAGCTTTGCTCTTAAAACATAGCCACTCTTTATGGTGGCAATTTGCTCAGCTAAGAAACAATTAAAAACCCCATATATCCCAGCCTCCCTTAAGGTTGGAGCCACAGGATTCAGTTCTGCTCAGTGAGGCAGAAGTAGAAATCTACTGGGAAAGGTCTTGCTTCTCGATGTGGGCACCGCCCCTTCCTCATTACTTTTGCTACTTCTTTATCTTGCCTGGAATGATGATTGGAGTTGGAACAGCCATCTTTTACCACAGAGGAACCGTGAGGATGAAATAGTTCAAGAATAGCCAGACAAAGACAGAGGGAGCTGGGACCTGGATGACACTGTAGAGCTGGCAGGCCCCTGAACTGCCCCCTTCTGGATTTCTTCTTAGATGAAAAATAATCCCTATTTGGTTCAACTCCTCAGTTGGTTCCCTTTACATGTAGCCAAATGCAGTCCCTTATTAAGAATGAAGACTTCCCTTAAGAAGTGATGTTTGTGCTGATCTGATGGGAAGAGCAGCTAAATGGAGCTACTAAACGTCAGCTAAATGGAGCATTTACTAAATGCCAAGTAAGCAGGTTCCCTGTGTTGCACAGCCCTCAGATTTGCACCCCCTGACCACTTGACTTCTCCCTGCTAAAAATGCCTGGAATTGGCAGGTGAAAGGGAAGACAACAAGGAGGTTGCTAAGGCAATCACAGTTTTGTTTTCTCCCTAGGGGTATCATTTCATGGATTCATGCAGTGGGGATGGGCTCCCATAGGGCAGGCTGGAAGATGAAATCAGGCTGAAACCAACCACTCTGCACAGTAAGGAGCAACCTCTCTTCCTTCCTCTCCCTACCCTAGTCCACCTACAACCTTCTAATCTTATTTCCACATTCTCAGCCCCCAGGCAAACTAGCCCACCCTTTCCTGCTTGCCACAAAGCTGCCTTTCCAGGGAAGAGAGAGCCTTTTGAATTCAAGTACAGAAAATCATCATATTAAAAAAAAAAAAAAAAAGCCTTCAACTGGTTGCTAGGGTTATGTGTATCCTGCTTACGGAGCTCGCCTAGGAAAAGAGACTCGTCTCTATAGAAACTGCCACGTCACAGGAGCTCTGAACAGCAGCTCTGAGACCTGTGTCTCTTCCAGAACAGCCTTCCTATCAAAGCCTCTCTCACTGAGATGAGTGCCTGGGGACTGGGGAGGGAGAGAACCCTAGAGTCATTGGAAGCTTTAAACGGATCTCTTTCTCTTTTTTTCCTTTTCCCTTCCTTCATATTGCAAACAGATGGAGGAGGCATTTCCAGTCATAAAGAGCATTTCTCCCTGTATCTCCACTTTTCTTCTTACCCGTGGGAAGATTAGGCTTCTCCCACACCCGTTTATCTAACTGGAACAGAGTGGCCGCTTAGGGGCAGTGCATTTGAGGAACACTCAGAGACCCTATCTTATTTATGAGGACTCAGCACTATCTCAGGCCTGCACCCCAGAAAGCCCTCGAGTCAGGCCAAACAAGTTCAAGCTGAGGGAGTTTGGGGTATGTGGGACCCTTTTCTGTATCTTAGAGAGGAATTCAAGGTCATCTAGGCAAAATTATCATCCTCCTACACTAAAATATAAGTAGCTCTTGCCTTATAAATAGGGTGATCCTATAGTTTACCACACAAACCAGGACGTCTATGAGAGGAGCTCTTAGTAATTACAGTGGGACTATAGCCACATACCAGGAGGGTCTGGACGTGGGCCACTCCACTTAATACTTGGAAATATGTGCTTTACAAACGGTATACATGAAGAAATGGCTTCCTGCACCCCATTCCCCCCCTCCCGAAGGCCCTGCTGCTCCTAAAAATGGAGAAATTTGGGAAATTGGAAGCGTTTGAAAACCAGGTGGGCTCAGAAGTGAAAAAAGAAATGACACTGTTGAAGGATTAGAAGATAGATTTTCAAGAAGAAAGACTTTTGTATACGAAGTATTTCATACAAATGTATCCGAGGCTAAATCCGTATCAGCATCTCCACACACCCTCATCAATATGTGTCTTCCTCAATCTTTTCAGCCATTGTCTCTCCAATGTCATTTAGAGCTAAGTCATTCTTCTTACGTCTGGCTCCTCGTGCTCTGTTCACTGTGAGACTTTTGTCTCTTCAAAAATGTGGTGCTGACGTGATGCGGACAAACACGTTGACTGTAGATCACCTCAGGCTTGTGTGTGAGGGAGGTGCCAGAGCTGCAAGATGGAGGGGGCTGGCTTCTTCGTAATAGGTTCTAAAAATCCCTTAAGGCAAATCCCACTGCTGCTTTTGTTTTTCAGAAATTCTGGACTCTTCGTGCTTGTTAGTTTTTCTCAGCAAACTTTGGCATCAGTGAATCACTTCTAAGAATTTTTTTCTTCAAGTGTTGTTTTGAGGTAATAACATAAAGGTTAACTTACGGGAAAATTATATCTTTATGTTGTGTTTCTGTTTTCTTATGCAAGAAATTAGTTTACCTTCCCATTTTGTTTGTCTTCTTTTATGTTGTTGTTGTTTAATACAAGTTCTTGGACCACAAGCCGGGATGATCTGATTTAGTATACTTGGAGCTGGGACAGTGGAAAGAGCTCAGGGTACAGGAAGAAGAGCCTAAGGGCTCAAAAGACAAGCTTAGCCACTTTATTTCACATCATTAGATTACAGATCATTTCACATCCCTGTCTGCCTCACATCCTGAAATTGGGAGGCAAATATTTTTCCTCAGTTGCAGTATTAATAATAATGGGTAACACAGCCTTTTATGTGTTGAACCAGGAACTGGGCCAGGAGGGCTGCTCTAGACAGACTGGGCTTAGAGTCCGATGGCACAGGTTAGAGGTCTATAGCTCCACCGCTCACCTGCTCCATGAGCTTGGAAAATTTGACATATTTTTCTGTTTTTTTCCCCACCATCTTTAATGTGGACTAATAATACTTCTGACCCAAAAGTGTTGTGAGGATCAAATGAAATCACATATCTACTTACATTTGAACAACTGAATAGTATCTAAAAGCTGCAAAACAGGATTAAAAAGTGAGATGTTCTAATCTTTTCTAATGGGAAATCATAATTTATTATATTTTGAGTTACAAACATCTGACCTGTTGCTTTTGAAATCCAGCATGTCCCTGAGTTTGGGATTCATACAGACTGATAGAATTTATGCCTACGTTTCCCCCATGCTTGAAGAAAGAAAAGCAGTCTTGGCAAGGTTATCTTTAAGGATCACGAAACAAAAGATGACTACCATGTATTTAGTGTGACGGAGCCTGGGAATATCAGAGTAAGAGAACCCTCAGCTCAGTATTGTCAGTAGCAATACATATGTGGGGCGCTTTGTTGTGTAAATGAGATTCACTAGTGGAAACTACAGCTCAGACTGGTGCACCTTCCCTCTTCTCCCATTTATTGAATGGCTCAACACATGAACCCCAGTGTTTGGCAATGCATACTTCGACATCCTGTCAATTGCTGGGCATGTGAGGCCCATTTCATAATCTTCTGATGGGAAAAGTACGCACTTCACCAAAGGCACATCCAAATGATTAAAAATAAACCAGAAGTGTGTGAGGACCGAGTACCACAAAGCCCCGGTAGTAAAACTTCTCTGCCAGTAGGCTAATTTATGGAAATGATTCCACTGGGTAACCTTGAATTAAAAGGGAGGAGCATAGAACGCATCTGGAAGTTTTCCTTCTATTTTCTATTTTTTGAAACAGCTTCAGTAGAATAGGTATTATTTCTTCTTTGAATGTTTGGTAGAATTCCACTGGGAAACCATCTGGCCCAGGACTCTTGTTTTTTTGGGAGGTTTTTGATTACTGTTTCAATTTCCCTGCTGGTTATTGGCATGCACTATATGTTGACTAGTTGAATTTAAATAACTAGAAAAAATAAATAAAAATAAAAGGGAGGAGCAGTGGACTCTTTTACAGATTAGCTTCATAGGTGAGGAATCTCCTTTTAAAAAGTGAAGTAGAATTCTCCTTTTCCATGCCCCTTCTGGCCTCACCTTCATAGGCTTCAGGACTATTTATATCCTATCTGTAAATGGTCCTTAAATCTGTTCTTTCTGCCTTTTTTCTTTTTCAGTTACTCTCCTATCCTGCCTTTCTCTTCTTGAAAATACAAAATTCTATTTCATTTTCTCTTATAAAGAACCACCTCCACAACTCTAAGTTTGTTCACAATTTTTGGAAGTCCTAACAGTGTTATGTGACAAAAACTGCAAGTAAGTGTTCACATTCTTTGACCTATTAATCCTAACTTTGGGAAATGGTCCCAAAATAATAACTCAAAAGAAGAAAAAGAAAAAGAAAACTACATGTAAAAAAGATATATATGGGAAGATATTGGATAATGTCCAAAGATAGTGTCCCATAAACTTGTACCAAATTTATAAAATAAAATATCACACAATTTCAAAGGAGAAAAGGGAAGACTTTGTAGAAACATTTTTAAATTGCTTCTCAGTGAAAAATAAAGAATGCAAAGTAGTACATGTGTTATGATTACAATTACATAGCAATTATGTTCATAAATGGAAATATTCAAATAATTAGGAGAGAACAGAGCAAGAAAGGGTACAGTTCCTATGGAGCTGCTTTAATAATAGGCATGAAAAGAAAGATGTTTTCACTGGCTCCCACCACACAGCTCACCCTTCCTTCCTAGCTTCCCAGCCCATTCCAGAATGATATAAGAAAAAGGAGAATTTTGCATCAAATAATTCCAAATAACATTGGAATTTTTGGTTGCTAAAGACCAAATGTGAACTTTTGACAGCTTCCCAGTGGCCACTTCAACCACCCCCAGCTGCCACTAGAATAGGATCCTTCTGTGGCTTCCTATAAACATTGCACAGCTGACATTAAATAAAGGTATTTTTATAATTTAAAAGAAAAGTGGTGACTTCATTTCCCTAAAGCAGGACCTCTCCTGAGGTTTGAGAGTAAGGGCTGAGGTGGGAAGTACAGCATAGCCCTTGTTAATGTATTTAAAACTTTTTAGTGAAAAAGCTTCCTTTTACTACAATGTCATTAACACTTTTCCCAAACTTTGATGAAAACAGGGACTTGAACCACACCATGAATCAAAAGCATGGGAAGACTATGCCAATTTTCTGGAGCTCAAACATAGTTTATTTGTTGAGTCATAAAGCTAACTTTTAAAAAATCAACTGTTTTAAATTGGAACGAAACCTACTTAATAATAAAATAGGACAGAAGCATTAAAATATTCTATGAAAGGGAGGAATGCATTATTCAAGTTTCTACACTTAAATCACAATTTTTTTCTTAAATTCACATCTATTCTGTTATAGGTTGGGTGTTCGTACATTGTACTTACTGCCTAGCACTAAGTATTTGTCTAAGGACTTTATGTGAAATAACTCACTAAATATGCCAGTGACCCTAAGATGTAGTTATAGGATACTATCCCCATGGTACAGAGGAAAATCAAGGCACAGAGAGGTCACATACTAATAAGTAACTGAGCCAGGAGTCAAACCTGGGCTGTCTGGCCCTCAGGTTTATGCTCTACCCACCACATAGAGTCTGGTTTTTATTTGTTCATTTGTTTTATTTCTTACATTCCACATGTGAGTGAAGTCATATGGTATTTGGCTTTCTCTGTCTGGCTTATTTCACTTGGCATTATACCTTCTAGGTCTGTCCATGTTGCTGCAAATGGCAAGATCTCATTCTTCTTTATGGCTTAGTAATATTCCATTATATATATACCACATCTTCTTCTTCCATTCATCTATCAGTGGACACATGGGCTGCTTCCATATTTTGGCTCTTGTAAATAATGCTGCAATAAACATACCTTTTTGAATTAATGTTTTCATTTTCTTTAGATAGATACCCAGTAGTGGAATTACTGGATTGTATGATATTTCTATTTTTAGATTTTTGAGAAACCTCCATTCTATTTCCCACAATGACTGCACCAGTTTGCATTCCTACCAAAAGTGCCTGAGGGTTCCATTTTCTCCAAATCCTCACCAACGCCTGTTATTTCTTGTGTTGTGGATACTAGCCATTCTGACAGGTGTAAGGTGATACCTCGTTGTGCTTTTGATTTGCATTTCCCTGATGATGAATGATGTTAAACATCTTTTCATGTGTTTTTTGGCCATCTGTATGTCTTCTTGGAAAAAAAAAAATCTATTCAGTTCCTCTACCTATTTCTTAATTGGATCGTTTTTGGGTTTTTTTGGTGTTGAGTTGTAAAGTTATTTATATATTTTAGATCTGAATCCCTTATTGGGTGTATCATTTGCACATACCTGTCCCATTCAGTAGTTGCCTTGTCTTGATGACTCAGTTTCAAGTTGTATACAGGGAGCTATTTGCCCCCAATTCTTATGTCTAACTCTGTTTTTCTCACTCACCAGCCTTCAAGAGGATAAACATAGGACAGCAGAGTTAGGGAGTCTCAATTCTTTTCTACCTGCTGTCTTTCCTTGTCAATCTCCCTGCTTTAAAATTGCTATCTCTAATCTACTGTGGACAGGGAAATGAAACCAACATTGTTGGAATCATGCCTAAAACAAGAGTAAGAGTGTATACTTTTTTGCAAGGAACCAATATTTTGTAATTTTATAAGTGGAAAAGAGATAGAAAAATACACCAAAATATTTAAGGTGGTCAATTCTGAGGGATAGGACTGGAGGCGAAATTCTTTTACTTTTCATTTAAAAATTGTCCCCAATTTGTCTATTATGAGATTTATGACAGAAAAAGGACACTGATAGATAAGAAGGAAGTCTAAACAATTCTTTAATCAGGCACAAGACCCTTTTTCCCGTATTGAAGAACTACACTTATCTTATGTATATATTTATATATAGTACGTATGTGGAGTATATACTATATATATATATATATATATATATATATATATATATATACACACACACACACATACATACAATATATAATGTAATATACATGGGGAACCAAACATTGGCTGAACTTCTTATTAAGGTGTAAATGGTTGAGACATGACTTAGGAACAACTGCAAGTAAAGAAGGGAAGAACAGAAAGAAGAAAACTCTGAGTAAGTACCTTAAAAGATTATGAGTAGGTTTGTATTTGTGGGGAGTAGGGGAGGGGAGCAATTTGAAGTGAAAAGGAAAATCAGAAACAACTGTCAATGTTGGGAGGAAAATGGAGATCCCAAGACAAAATATACACTGCTACACAGGACTGGCAGGCCCAATGGTGCTGTTCATCAGACAGGATCTTGTGTTCTGTGTGCCCGTGGAGATTAACAGCCATGTTCCCACGTTGGGGCCATTTTGCAATAGGGGAAATAGAGGCCTGGGTCTGTTGGGATGCTGTCCCCCTTACCTTCCAGGACAAGGACAGGTTAGTTCATGTCCCAGCTCTTCTTGCTTCACAGCCTGCTGAGGACTGTGGCATCTCACCAGGATCTGCTTCTCTGGAATTCTTTGGCATAAGTGTCTGTTCTACCCTGATCACTGTAAACAGAAACAGTTGACTTTTAATTAATGGAAGCGGATGCATTTCTTTAATACACACAGAAGTAAAAGATTTATGTCTTTTTGCACACACATAGGGACAGCTTAATTTAATGGAGCTGAAGGGGGAAGGGTGGGGGTCTTAGCAAGACCCATCTGGCCCAGCTCCTACTTAGCATGGATCACTTCCCACTCATGGCAGAGATGCTAATTGTGAGCACTACTTCCAAACACCATAGGATGTGGTGTAATTACGCTGTTCATAAAAGAATTCCAAACAGGGTTCTGTTTTGAATTTGATGAAACATAATGAGAAATCTCTGTGGCAGATGACAACATTCTTTCAATTAATGGGATACTTGCTCAGAGTCATCCCAAAAACCATTAGGCACTGATTAGAGAGATTTATAGCTTCTGAAAGGACTAAACACAAATATTTTTCAACTGGGAAGTGTGGTAAAACTGTCTCCTTTGAGGACATCTGGGAGGATATTTATTTAAATAAAATGTGAGTAGACAGAGGAATTTACTAGAATACTTTTCACCCAGATCTGAAAGTTAGATTGTCCAAATGCAAACCTCATTCAACCATTTCTTGGAGGGTTTCATTCATGCCCTTCAATCATTCATTCATAAAAATGACCCAGCAGATACTCATGGAACATTATCCTGAGTAAGGTGTAGGGCTTGGCTATCTTACACTACAATGATGAATCAGAAGGGCAGTTTTCCGTAAGAGGACTCTGCATGTTTGAAAGAAAGCAGATGTGAAATATAGAAATCCTTAATTGAAGTTCAACCATTCCCCTGTGCTAGGTATGTGACTTTAAGCAAATCATTTCTCTCTCAGCCTCAAAGTCCTTAAAATGTAGATAAGAATGCTGGCCTTTCAAACCTTATAGAATTGCTCTAAGTAAAATGAGGTACACAAAATCTGACCATAAATTGCTACAGAAATGCAAGAGGCTATTGATAATAAGACACTATCCAGGAAGGGAGATTTAAATACCTACAGCACAAGGCAAAAAGCCAATGCTATTTTAATAGAGGTACAAATTTATTTATTAGTTCAAAAATATCTTTTGAGCCCTAATATGGCCCAGATGATGTGCTCAAATGAAGTGCAAAGGAGTTTAGAAGAGGAAGAATTATCTGCTTGTTTTTTAAATGTTCCCCACCAGGATTATTCCCCACATCTTACAGTAACCCTACAGTTATCAGTGTTGTTCTCATTCTTTCCAACTATTATAAAATTCTTTGTGCACAGTCTGATTTCATTTCATTACAAGGATCTGCCATTGCTCTTAAAACAGTCTTACCCCAGGTTGTGATCTCAGGGTTGTGAGATCAAGTGTGGAGTCTGGGATTCGCTCTCTCCCTCTGCCTCTCCCCCCAGCCCCCTTGTGCTCTCTCTTTCTCACTCTCTTGTTCTCTCTCTCTCTCAAGTAAATAAATAAATCTTTTTTAAAAATCCTACCCCAGCCGCTCCCTGCCTCTCCCCCATCTTTTTCTTGCCTGAAGATAAGGTGAGAGGGTGGACTAGCTTTGGACACGCACTGACCCACCTGGACTCTGCCTTGTCCAAGTTGGTTGACCCCAGCAAAGTTACCAGGCATTTGTGAGCCTCTGGGATCTACCCTGTAGAGCGGGGTAAATTATACTGACTTTGTAGTGTCCTTGTGTGGTGAGAGCAATTTGTGGGAAGCTTCTGGCTTGTTGAACATGCTCGGCAACTGCGGCTATTGGTACTGTAACAAAGGCCATTTTAATCCAGTCTCCTTGTTTCCTCCATGCATGGAATGACTCAGGTTTTGATAGATTTGATTCAACCAAGTCAGAGATACTTCTTTTTTTCCACTTACTGATTTGGGAGAAGAAATAACAGAATTTTTTCAGTAGAGGGGCACTTGCATGGCTCAGTCAGCTAAGCATCAGACTCCTGATTGCGGCTCAGGTCATAATCACAGGGTCGTGAGATGGAACCCCATGTTGGGCCCCATGTTCATTGCCCAGTCTGCTTGAGATTCTCTCTCTCCCTCTTTCTCTGCCCTTCCCCCCACTCTTGCACGCACATGTGTGCATGTGCTCTCTCTCAAATAAATAAATCATAGCCAAAAAAATTTTTTTCAGTAGTCTTCAAGCCAATTATTCAAAAGATACAGACATGATAAGATGATCTGTTGTAGGGAGAACACTTGGTGCTTCTTTTACAATCAAAGAGCTAGAGTCCTCTTTTCTTTCTGACCTATTTTTAGCATCAGTTTCTCAACCATTTCCCATATGGCTTTGTTTTTATTTCTTCTACCATGCAGGGGACGTCACTTTTTTGGTGTGGGCTCTCTAGTTTCAACAATTCCATTTACAATTACAGTTGGCCTTTGAACCCCTGTAGGAGTTGGAGCACCCCCTGCCCCACCCCACACAGTTGAAAATCCACAAGTAACTTTTGACTCCCCCAAACTTAATAGCCTCCTGTGGGTTTTGGGGGGTTTTTTCCTTCAAAATTTTATTTAAATTGTAGTTAGGTAACATACAGTGCAATATTAGTTTCAGGAGTAGAATTCAGTGATTCATCACTTACATACAACACCCAGTGCTCATCACAAGTGCCCTCCTTAATCCCCGTCACCCATCTAGCCCATCCCCCACCCACGTCCCTCCATCAACCCTCAGTTGGTTCTCTATAATTAAGAGTCTCTTATGGTTTGTTTCCCACCCACCTCCTCTTTTTTCCCCATTCCCATATGTTCATCAGTTTTTCTTAAATTCCAGATATGAGTGAAATCATATGATATTTGTCTTTCTCTGACTTATTTCACTTAACATAATACACTCTAGCTCCATCCACGTCATTGCTAATGGCAAGATTTCATTCTTTTTGATGGCTGAGTAATATTCCTCTGTGTGTGTGTGTGTGTGTGTGTGTGTGTGTGTGTGTGTGTACCACATCTTCTTTATCCACTCATCAGTTAATGGACATTTGGCCTCTTTCCATATTCTGGCTATTGTTGATAATGCTAATAGCCTACTGCTGATGAAAGTCTTACTGATATATAAACAGTTGTTTAACACACATTTTGTATGCTATATGTATTATATACTGTAGTCTTACAATCAAATAAGCTAGAGAAAAGAGAATCAGGAAGAGAAAAATACATTTACAGTACTGTATTTTTTTAAATCCACATATATGTGAACCTGTGTAGTTCGCATGGATTCATGTTGTTCAGGAGTCAACTGTATATGTTACTTTAAGCACATCATAAAATGGAAGTGGCAAATCATCCAATTGCTTTAAAAAAAGGTGTTAGCAGAGACTGTCCTTCACCTGGTGGGTGCACAATTGAAAATAACATGATGGGTAAGGAGGTACTCTGCAGTCCATCATGACAAGCTATAAAGTACAAAGTGTTAATGCTTTTTCACAGCTTCCTCTGAAAGTCAAGAGAAGTGCTGTCCTTAGTGATCCCAGAGAAATTGGAGAGAAATAAGATTTGGGCCAATCTTCTTCCAATCAAGATTCAGGACCACAAGTTCAATTACAGTCCTTTGCCACTCAGAAGGGAAACTTCCAAATTGGGCAGAGAACAAGAATTTGATCTGACAAGTGTAGGAGTTTTCACACAAGTTAATAGAACTTGGAATTATGGAGATGCTTAAAAATAGCTTTAGACTAAAGATTTTCTCCATGACAGTTATTTGTTTCTTTGCAATTTTGAAAATGTCCAGAAAGTATGTATCTGCAAGCCCTGCCCAGTCACTTCTCCATCCAGCAATGCATGGTTGTTGTTTTTTTTTTTAGTAGAGGAATTTTATTTGCCTTTTTCTGAGGCCTCCTCTTCCACTTTGGGTCCTCTGAGAAGTAGATGCCAACCAGAATAAAACATGCAGAAGGGAAATGTTTGTAAAGCGTACAGGAGAGAGGGAGCAGGAATGGGCAGGGAGAGCCTTCAGAGCCCTGTGCAGGGCTAACAGCTGTGCAAGGAGAGGGAAGAGAGGAGAACTGAGTAGGAGGAGATTTCAGTGGCAGTGAAACTCTGGTAACATCTCAGCCGGACCAACAGGAAGCCCCAGTGCAAAGACTGCCCATTGGGCTGGTATGGCCAGCTTTCATCTTCTTCCCTGCTTGGCCACTGGCTAGGAGAAACCGAGGGAGAGCAAGGCCTCAGAATGAAAGCTGCATTAGATCCAAGGTGAATAGCTGGAGGCTGCCCAGGAACTATTCTCCTCATAGGTGCTTCTCTTGAAGGGAGATCTGAGTGCAATACTTCCATGGCTGCCATTTCCACAGCTTCTGCCACACAGATCTGTTGCTCTACATGTGTTTGGTAAGCAGCATCTCCCTGGTTCACGTGGGCATCTTTTCTAGAGGAGAAACCTAGAAGAGGTTAGTTGGATGAACTAATAGCTCCATTTCTGCATTTAGTCAGTCTCCCTCCTCCACTATCCGTTCTAAATTCTCTTTACTTTTCAGTGTCACTTGGGCAGGTCTTTATGGCTTACCCAATGGTAGACCCCAATCTCTCGTCGCTAAGGGATCTGAGCCCCCAGTATAACTGGGCAAAAACTACTAAAAGTGCCTATTTGGCTCCACCGCATTTCAGACTTATTCCTCTCTGTCCCCATTGTGTAAGCATAGCTCTGCCTCCTCAGCAGGAAGCAGTTACCCCTGCCAGAATGATGCCTCCCTTTCTTACCTGCTGGTCCTTGGACACCAGAAATCCAGAGTGCCCTGGTGGAAACAGTCATTTAAGGGTCCCCTCTTTGGTGACTAGGACCTCGAACCCTGCAAAGCCCAGACCTGTGGTGATGGGAGGCACAAAATCCCCATGTGGGTCATTGAGTGTAACGGTAAGTGGAGCTACTCTTGCTTTCACCCCCTTAGTTTCTAGCTGGTTTAGAACTATTGCAGTTATATTATGACAACAAATGGGAAAGTTAACATAGCCCTGGGGCAATATGAAATAAATACTGTTGTCTGTTCCATGTAAATGCAGACTGTTTCTGATCTTCTGATTTTTTTTGACTGGAGTAGAAATAATGAAGATACCAAGTCAATAGCCACATACTGTCTACCTCTGAGACCTTAACAATCAGCTGTAGCAAAGACACAGTGTCTGAAACAACATTGTAATAAGAGCTGCTGTTTGACTAAGTTTGTGGTAGTCTACAGTCATCCCTCTACCCCCTTCTAAAAAAAAAAAACTTTGGATGTGGTACTGTTTTTATTTACTTTAGAGGCTTCCAGTTGACCTTTCCCCACTATGCTCACTCTTACCCACAAGCCAGGAGCTCAGTACTCCAATTGCCATGTATGGGTCCATGGACCCTTAAACCTACTGTAAACTAGACTAGCCAGGTCTTCTTCATTCACTAGGGGATTATGAAAATACTTGGGGTCTTTGGTTGTCGGTGTCAAGTAAGACTCTGTGTCCAATACTTCTTGAAATGTCTGGGTATTCATCTTCCCACTGTGCAGTCACCCAAGTAAATTGCCATAGGTCTTTTTAAGGAAGGACTGAAGGAGTCATTATACTTACCATCATGTTGCCGGGCCCTTCTCCTGGAGATCTGGCCACCTCTTCAGTCACTGGATTTCAAATCAGAAAACTGGCTCAGGGCTACTAACTGAACAACTGATACTGTCCTCTTATTGAGATGACTGCCTTCAGTCTCCTTCTCCTCTGTTCTTTTCTTCTTCTGATTGTATTAAGCAGCACTCTTGGCTTCTCATCTATTTGGTCATGTTCCTCCGACCATCTCCACCATTCCCTGTAGTCAAGCCAAGGGCTGCCTCTCTGACATTGCCAGTCATTATGGGAATTGCAGCCCCTTAGCTTCTCCTGATCAGGTGCTGCCACCTGGTCTCTATTACTTCCAGGCTCCATTTCCCATTGCTATCAGTAAGCCCAGCTTGGCCCTGCCACTACTGAACTTCACAGTCTATTCCTCATGGCCCTGGTGAATGCTGTGTCCACTGGACTGTCCAATGCAATACAGTCCTCAGGTGGGTCTTCTGATCTCACATAAAATATGGATTCTAGTATTCTTTCCTCACTGAGTTTTAAAACTCCTTCCTTTACCATCTGCCAGGGAAAAGTAAGATTCTTGGGAGCCTCCACCCAGATGCCCCCATCCAAGCTTTCATGGTCCAAGGTTTTCCTAGCTAAGGGCCAAACCTTAGCATAACAACCCTGTCTTGGTTGAGCATTTAAATATCTCTAGAGCTCTAAGAAACTATTAGATCCTGAGTCTTCTCTTCAACTGTGATCATTATTCCACTGCAGAGATAAGAGACTCTTTGTAAGTGTCCAGAGAGGCTGTCTGGCTCTCACACTTAGTCCTGAATTGTTTGTTAATGGCCCTCGGTTTCTAATTATCCCTCCCTGGTGTGTCAGTACAATTTAGTAATAACTGGCCTTGGAGTTACTGTTTTCCTCATGTATTTCAAATGCCTGCATCACTTCATTGGCAAAGATGTTCTTCTCCATGGGGACATTTTTCCAGGTCACCACCCATGAAATCTTCAGCAGTTGAGGTATACTTTCTTATTCCAGGAACTGTCCATGCCCCACATGTCAGTTGGGCTAGCGTTCTCTTTGCTAGCTATGAGGTGGGTGAGCTAGTATCCAAAACCCCATTTTGTATACCAACTCTATAAGTTTGGGTGCTCCAAGAGTGGACACCAAGATGGAATTAGATGTGTTAGAGATTCACTGGGGTAGAGTGGAAGTTGGTAGGAATTGTCCTCAGAATGTGATGTTTAAAAGGAGAGAGTTAAGAAAGGAAGACAGGAGGGAGAACCGCAGACTGCAGAACAGATCTGAAAAGGCCTAGGCAGATGAGGATCCCCAGAACAAAGATTTCCCATTATATGAGTCTTATGTCTAACAGGAATGTCATGGCTCTAGTGTCCCTTCTAGGATCAGTCTGGCTGGTATCAAACCAGAGAGAGCATGGCCTCAGTGTGAACTCTGCTAGAGATCCAAATTTGTAGCATCTGGATGATAGCTGCCAGCTACCCTCCTTGCAGCAGGTTCTCTTGAAAAGATATCTCAGCAGCATACCTCCATGGTTGACACATATCCTCACAGAGGTGGGAAGCCAGGTTTATGGATGTAAGGCCAATGGCTAACCTCCAGTGGACAGAAACTTGGAAAACTAAATTAGTTCTCCTCTGGTTATGTGGAAGAGTTCAAGCTATGGATGAAGCCTTCCATGGGCCATTTTTTGGGAATACTACGCTATAGCGTCTCCTGATTTCTTTGGCCCCGTCAGAATTCTAACCCCTATAGGCCAAGGTTCTGTATGTAGATAAGATCTTCCTAGCTGCTGTCTAACCACCTGTGGCTCAGACATCTGTAGGAATGCCAGGGCCAAACCAAGTGGTCTTGGAGGCTCAAGAAGGTATTTGTCCTCTGAGTTCAAAGGGAAAATTCAAGCCCAGAAAAAGGTTGGCTTATTGTGATCAAATCTGACCAAAATATCTCTTTCTAAACACCTGATCTTAGATTTCGCTTAATTTTTATGCTGAACACATGATATATTCTCTCTGATAGTCCATCTTCAAAGACTTGAGGTCTAATTTGTTTGATTAAGGAAGCTAACAAATGAAGGCTTAGAAATTGAAAGCAAGTAAATCAAGTAAATTCTCCCGAAGATGAGGCTGATGAAAGAGGCTGCCCAGGCAATTAGCTCTAAACATTGCTGTGTGGAACGATGGGTTTTTTGGGAAGCCCATTTCGAGGGAGTTATAAATAAAATCCTCTAAAGATTAGAGCAAAAGAAAAACCACAGTCCTTAGTGCGGAGGCAGGCAAACGAGGAATGTCAAGCTCATAGCCAGGCAGTGCATTTTCAGGATATATGTGGGCTTCAGAGAGCAGGCTGGGATCTCCTTCCAGCTCATGGGAAGACTGTGGACAAGTTGTCTGATGCCTGTGAGCCTCCATTTCCTTATGTATAAAATTAAGGAAAATGCCTCTTGTTTAGTGTGTAGTTAAAGGAATTAAGAAATACAACACAGTACAGCATAGTAAGAATGAGCTCTGGGGTCAGAAGTCCCAACTCTCCAACCACAGTTCAACCTTGATGAAGCTGCTAAAACCCCTCTGAGTCCCAGCTGCCTCTCTTTAAAATGGAGGCCATGATACCATAATATAGTTTGTACTCTATGATGTCTGACTTCTGTTGTTAATATTAATATATATAATATTTTGAGATTCATCCATTTTCTTACAGGTTTCAGTAATTGATTTCCTTTTATTGCTGAGCAGGTTACACTTTGGAATGCACCATGTTTATCTATTCTCCTCTTGGTAGATGTTGGAGTCATTTCCAGATTTTGATAATCATGACTCAAGCAGCTATGAATATTCTTATAGAGGCGTTTTTGTGGACATATATTTTCATTTCTCAGGGTAAATACCTAGGAATAGATTTCTGGGTCATAGGATAGATATATTAACTTGGTGAGAAAGAGCCAAACATTTTTCTGAAAGGATTGTGTCAGCAGTATACATTCTCACTAATATTTGGTGTTAATCTTTTCCATTTTAGCCACCCTAGGAAGTGAAATAGAATCTCACTGTGGTTTTAATTTGCATTTCTCTCATGGCTAATAATATTAAGGATATTTTCATGTGCATGCAGATCATTTGCATATCTTCTTTTGTGAAGTGTCTGTCAACTCCTTGTTCAGTTTTTATACTGGATTGTGGTTTTTTTTTGTTGTTATTAATACTAATGAGCTCTTTAAATATTCTGGTTATATAAATCATTTGTCAGAAAATAAGTGCCTCAGACTGGGAGAAAGCTGAGCAGTTTTTGCTGTTGGAGAAGTCCAATTTACCAATTCTTTTCTTGTGGTTACTGCTATCTTCTGTCTAAAAGGAAAAAAAAAAATCTTTGCTTATCCTAAGCTCACAAAGGTATTCTTCTTTCTTTAAGAGGCTGAAGAAGCCTTTACCTCCAGGTGTATGATTCATCTCAAGGTCTCAAGCTAAGTCTAGTGTATGGTATAAAGCAGTATTTGGGGTTCATTTTTTGCTGTATAGTTATTCCAGCATTGCTTGTAGAAAAAGCTTTCCTTTCCCTGTTGATTTGCTCTGTTGTCTTTATAGAAAACCGACTGACTCTATATCTGGAATCTTACTTCTGCGCAGTTGATCTATTTGTCTATCCTTATGTCACTACCAACTGTCTTAATTACTGCAGCTTTAAATTTATTCTTGAAAGTAGGGAATTTAAGTTCTCCAACTTTGTTATGTTTTTCAAGGTTGTTTTCACTATTCTAGTTCCTTTTTATTTTTATCTAAACTTTCGTATCTGCTTGACGATTTCTACCAAAAACAAAAAACAAAAACAAAAAAACCACTGCTGGGATTTTAATTGGGATTACAATGAATCTTTTTTTTTCTTCTTATTGCGTTTTAAAAATATTTATTTATTCCAGTATAATTAACTACAGTGCTATATTAGTTTCAGGTATACAATATAGTGATTTAACTATTATCTACATTACACCGTGCTCATCAGGATAAGTTCACTCTTAAACCCCTTCACCTATTTCACCCATCCTCCCACCTACCACCAATTTGTTCTCTATATTTAAGTCTTTTTCTTTGTTCATTTGTTTTGTTTCTTAAATTCCACATTTGAGTGAAATCATATGGTATCTGTCTTCCTCTGACTTATTTCACTTAGCATTATACTCTCTAGATCCATCCATGTTGTTGCAAATGGCAAGATTTCATTTTTTCTATGACTAATATTCCATCATATAGATTCCATTATATATTATATATTGCATTGTATATATTATATATTATATACATTCCATTTTATATATACATATTATAATACATATATACATGTATATATATTCATGTATGGATGGACACTTGGGTTGTTTCCATATCTTGGCTATTGTAAATAATGCTGCAGTAGACATAGGGGTGCATATATCTTTTCAAATTAGTGTTTTCATATTCTTTGGGCACATACCCAGTAGTGGAATTACTGGATCATATGGTAATTCTATTTTTAATTTTTGAGGAGCCTCCATACTGTTTTCCACAGTTGCTGTGCCAGTTTGCATTCCTACCAACAGCACATGAGGGTGCCTTTTTCTCCACGCCCTCACCAATACTTATTTCTTGTGTTTTTTATTTTAGCCATTCTGTTTTTTAAATACAATTAGCTAACACATAATACATCATTACTTTCAGATGTAGTGTTCAACAATTCATCATTTACATATAACACCCAGTGCTCATCACATCATGTGCCCTCCTTAATGCCCATCACCCAGTTACCCCATCCTCCTACCCCCCTCCCCTCCAGGAACCCTCAGTTTATTTCCCATAGTTAAGAGTCTCTCATGGTTTGTCTCCCTCTCTGATTTCTCCCTATCCAGTTTTCCCTCCCTTCCCTTATGGTCTTCTGCGCTGTTTCTTATGTTCCACATATGAGTGAAACCATATGATAATTGTCTTTCTCCAGTTGACTTATTTCACTTAGCATAATATCCTCCAATTCCATCCACATCAATGTAAACAGTAAGTATTCATCATTTCTGATGGCTGAGTAATATTCCACTGTATATATATACCACATCTTTATCCATTCATCTGTCAAAGGACATCTTGTTAGCGATTCTATTCTGACAGGTGTGGGGTGGTATCTCATTGAAGTTTTGATTTGCATTTCTCTGATGATAAGTGATGTTGAGCATCTTTTCATGTGTCTGTTGGCATCTGTATGTTATCTTTGGAGAAATATCTGTTCATGTCTTCTGCCCATTTTTAATTGGATTGTTTGGCTTTTTGGTGCTGAGTTATATAAGTTCTTTATATATTTTGCATATTAACCCCTTATTGGATATATCATTTGCAAATATCTTCTCAAATTTGGTGGATTGTCTTTTTGTTTCATTGATGGTTTCTTTCACTGCGCAGAAGCTTTTTATTTTGGTGTAGTCCCAGTAGTTTCATTTTGCTTTTGTTTCCCTTGCCTCAGGAGACATATCTAGAAAAATGTTTCTATGGCTGATGTCAAAGAGATTACTGCCTATGTTTTCTTCTGGGTGTTTAATGGCTTCAGGTTTCACATTTTGGTCTTTAATTCATTTTGAGCTTATTTTTATAGTGTAAGAAAGTGTCCGGTTTCATTCTTTAGAATGTAGCTGTCCAGTTTTCTCAGCACCATTTGTTGAAGAGACTTTTTCCCTTTCCCTTTGTGTGTTCTTGCCTCCTTTGTCATAAATTAATTGACCATATAAGTATGGGTTTATCTCTGGACTCTCTACTCTGTTCCATTGATCTTTGTGTCTGTTTTTGTGCCAGTACCGTATTGTTCAGTACCATATTGTTTTGCTTGCTACAGCTTTGTAGTATAACTTGAAATCTGAGATTTTTATAGCTCCAATTTTGTTCTTCTTTTGCAGGGTTGCTTTGGCTATTCAGGGTCTTTAGGGGTTCCATATAAATTTTAGGAGTTTGTTTTAGTTCTGTTTAAAAATGCTGTTAGTATTTTGATAGGGCTTGCATTAAATTGTAGATTGTTTGGGGGGATTAAATTGAATATCAAAAACTGGGGAAAAAAGACATCTTAACAATACTGGGTCTTATCAGCCATGAATAGAGTGTATCTCTCCATTTATTTGTCTTCTTCATTTGTTTCACAATGTTTTGTAGTTTCTAGTTTTCAATTTAGGAGTGTTACACATCTTTTCATTTAACTTTATTTAAATTAAATTAATTAACATATAATGTATTATTAGTTTCAGGGGTAGAGTTCAGTGATTCATCTGTTGCATATAACACCCAGTGCTCATTATATCACATGCCCTCTGTAATGTCCATCACCCAGTTACCCCATGCCCCCTCCCACCTCCCCTCCAGCAATACTGTTTGTTTCCTATGATTAAGAGTCTCTTATGGTTTGCCTCCCTCTCTGATTTCATCTTGTTTTATTTTTCTCTCTCTTCCCCTATGATCCTCTGTTTTGTTTCTTAAATTCCACATATGAGTGAAATCATATGATAATTATCTTTCTCTGATTGACTTATTTTGCTTAGCATAATACCCTCTAGTTCCACCCATGTCATTGCAAATGGCAAGATTTCGTTCTTTTCAGTGGCTGAATAATATTCCATTGTATATATAAACCACATCTTTATCCATTCATCTGTCAACAGACATCTGGGCTCTTTCCATATTTTGGCTATTGTGGACATTGTTGCTATAAACATTGGGGTGCAGGTGCCCCTTCAAATCACTATTTTTGTATCCTTTAGCTGAATATCTAGTAGTGCAATTGTTGGGTTATAGGGTAGTTCTATTTTTAATCTTTTGAAGAACCTCCATACTGTTTTCCAGAGTGACTGCACCAGCTTGCATTCCCACCAACAATGTGAGAGGGTTGCCCTTTCTCCAAATCCTCGCCAACACCTGTCATTTCCTGACTTTTTAATTTTAGCCGTTCTCACCAGTGTGAGGTAATATCACACTGTGATTTTGATTTGTATTTCCCTGATACTAAGTGATGTTGAGCATTTTTTCATGTGTCTGTTAGCCATTTGTATGTCTTCTTTGACGAAATGTCTATTCATAAAGGAAACAATCAACAAAACTAAAAGGCAACCTGCAGAATGGGAGAAGGTATTCACAAATGACATCAGATAAAGGGCTAGTATCCAGAATCTATAAAGAACTTAGCATCAAACTCAACACTCAAAAAACAAAGAATAGTAGGGACTTTAACACCCCACTTACACTGATGGACAGATCATCCAGGCAGAAAATCAACAAGGAAACAGTGGCTTCAAATGACACTGGACCAGATGGATTTAATAGATATAATCAGAACATTCCATCCTAAAAAAGCAAAATACACATTCTTTTCAAGTGCACATTGAATATTCTCCAGAATATATCACATATTAGGCCACAAAACAAGTCACAACAAATTCAAGAAAATCAGAGTCATACCATGCATCTTTTTTTTTTTTTTTTTACCACAAAGGTGTGTAACTAGAAATCAATCACAAGAAAATCACAAGAGAAAATCTAGAAAGAGCACCAATACATGGAGATTAAATAACATGCTATTGAACAACGAATGGGTCAGTAAAGAAATCAGAGAAGAAATTGAAAACATAATGCTCCAAAATCTTTGGGATGCAGCAAAATCAGTTCTAAGAGGGAAGTTTATAGCCATACAAGCCTACCTCAAGAAGCAAGAAAAACCTCAAATAAACAACCTAACCTTAAACCTAAAGGAACTAGAAAAAGAAGAACAAAGAAAACCCAAAACCAGAAGAAGGAAGGAAATAATGATTAGAACAGAAATAAATGATACAGAAACTAAAAAAAAAAAAAAAGGATCAATGAAACTAGGAGCAGGTTCTTTTAAAAGATCAATGAAATTGATAAACCTCTAGCCAGATTCGGAAAAAATAAAGTCCTGAATAAAATCAGAAATGAAAAAGGAGAAATAACAACCCACACCACAGAAGTACAAAGGACTGTAAGAGAATATTATGAAAAATTATATGCCAACAAATTGGACAACCTAGAAAAAATGAATAAAGTCCTAGAAACATATAACCTACCAAAACCGAAGCAAGAATAGAAAAATTTTTTTTGAACAAACTTATTGCAGCAATGAAATTAAATCAGTAATCAAAAAACTCCCAATAAAAGTAATTCCAGGACCAGACACCTTCACAGATGAATTCTACCAAATATTTAAAGAAGAATTAATACCTATTCTTCTCAAACTATTCCAAAAAATAAAAGAGAAAGGAAAACTTCCAAAAGGCACCACAAAAAAAGACAACTACAAGCCAATATTTGTGATGAACATAGATGCAAAAATTCTCCACAAAATACTAGCAAACTGAGTTCAACAATACATTAAAAAAATCATTCACCATGATCCAGTGGGATTTATTCCCAGGATGCAAGGGTGGTTCAAAATTTACAAATCAATGTGATACATCATATCAGTAAGAAAGGATAAAAACCATATGATCATTTCAACAGATGCAGAAAAAGCATATGAAAAGGTACAACATCCATTCATGATAAAAACCCTCAACAAAGTAGGTTTAGAGGGAATGTACCTCAACGTAATAAAGGTCTTATATGAGAAACCCACAGCTAACATCATACTCAATGGGGAAAAACTGAGAGCTTTTCTTCTAAAGTCAGGAACATGACAAGGATGTTTACTTTTATTCAACATAGTACTGGAAGTCCTGCCTCAGCAATGAGACAACAAAAAGGAATAAAAGGCATTGAAAATGGTAAGGATGAAGTACAATTTCACTATTTGCAGATGACATGATACTGTATATAGAAAACCCAAAGACACCACCAAAAAACTACTAGAACTGATATATGAATTCAGTAAATTTGTAGGATACAAAATCAATCTACAGAAATCTGTTGCATTACTATACACTAATAATGAAGCAGCAGGAAGTAAAATTAAGAAAACAATCCCATTTTTAATTGTACCCAAACAATAAAATATCTGGGAAGAACTTAACCAGAGATGAAAGACCTGTACTCTGAAAAATATAAAACACTGATGATAGAAATTGAAGACACAAAGAAAGGGAAAGTCATTCCACGCTCATGGGTTGGAAGAACAAATATTATTGAAATGTCCCTACTCCCCTCCAGTTCCATCCTGGAGGGGATTATGCTAAGTGAAATAAGTCAAGTGGAGAAAGACATTTATCATATGGTTTCACTTTTATGTGGAACATAAAATAAGGAATAGAGCAGAGGACCACAGGGGAAGGGAGGGAAAACTAAATAGGAAGAAATCAGAGAGGGAGACAAACCATGAGAGACTCTGGACTCCGCGAAACAAACTGAGGGTTACAGAAGGGAGGTGGGGGGGGTGGGGTGACTGGGTGATGGGTCTTAAGGAGGGAACGTGTTGGGATGAGCACTGGGTAACTGAACATAATAAAAAAATTAAAATTAAAAAAAAGAAAAAATGTCCATACTACCCAAAGCAATCTACATATTTAATGCAATCCGTATCAAAATACCAGCAGCATTTTTCACAGAAGTAGAAAGAACAATCCTAAAATTTGTATGGAACCCAAAAGACGCCAAATAGCCAAAGCAATCTTGAAAAACAAAACTGGAGGTATCACAATGCCAGACTTCAAGTTATATTACAAAGCTGTAGTAATCAAAACAGCATGGTACTGGCACAAAAATAGACACATATATCAATAAAACAGAATAGAAAACCCAGAAATGAACCCACAACTATATGGTCAATTAATCTTTGACAAAGCAGGAAAAAGTATCCAATGGGAACAAACGGTGTTGGGAAAACTGGACAGCTACCTGCAAAAGAATGAAACTGGACTGCTTTCTTATACCATATACAAAAATAAACTCAAAATGAATTAAAGACCTAAATATGAGACCTGAAACCATAGAAATCCTAGAAGAGAACACAAGCAGTAATGTCTCTGACATTAACTGCCTCAACATTTTTCTAGATATGTCTCCTGAGTCAAGAAAAACAAAAGCAAAAAACTACTGGGACTACATCAAAATAACAGGTTTCTGCACAGCAAAGGAAACAATCAACAAAACTAAAAGGCAACCTATAGAATGTGAGAAGATATTTGCAAATGACATCTCTGATAAAGGGTGAGTATCCAAAATATACAAAGAACTTATAAAACTCAACACCCCAAACCCAAATAATCCAATTAAAAATAAGCAGAAGACATGAACAGACATTTCTCCAAAGAAGACCTCCAGATGGCCAACAGACACATGAAAAGATGCTCAACATCACTCATCATCAGGAAAATGCAAAATCAAAACTACAATCAATGATCACCTCACACATGTCAGAACGGCCAAAATCAACAACACAAGAAACAACAGGTGTTGGCAAGGATGTGGAGAAAAAGGAACCCTCTTGCCCTGTTGGTGGGAATGCAAACTGATGCAGCCATTGTGGAAAAGAGTATGGAGGTTCCTCAAAAAGTTTAAAATAGAACAACCTTACGATCCAGTGATGGCACTACTGGGTATTTACCCTAAGAATACAAAAACACTAATTCAAAGGGATGCATATATCCCTATGTTTATCACAGCATTATTTACAATAGCCAAATTATTGTAGCAGCCCAAGTGTCCATCAGTAGATGGACAAAGAAGATGTGATATATTTATACAACGGAATATTATTCAGCCACAAAAATAATGAAATTTTGCCATTTGCAATGACATGGATGGAGCTAGAGAGTAAAATGCTAAGCAAAATAAGTGAATCAGAGAAAGACAAATACCATATGATTTCACTCATATGGAATTTAAGAAACAAAAGGTATGAGCAAAGGAAAAAAGACAAACCAAGAAATATGCTCTTACCTATAGAGAACAAACTGATGGTCACCAGAGGGTAGATGGGTAGGGAGATGGGCAAAATAGGTGATTGGAATTAAAGAGTACACTTAACATGATGAGCACTGAGTAATATGTAGAATTGTTGGATCACTATATTGTACACCTGAAACTAATAATACTGTATGTTAACTGTACTGGAGTTAAAACTTGATATTTTGAACTGAATGGAAATGAGAGCAAAACATGTCAAAATTTGTGGGATGCAGCCATAGAAATCCTTAGAAATTTATAGAATCAAATACTTAAAGTAGACAACAGGAGAGGTATAAAATCAGTAATCTAAACTTTTACTTAAAAAGCTAGGAAAAGGGCGCCTGGGTGGCTCAGTTGGTTAAGCGACTGCCTTCGGCTCAGGTCATCATCCTGGAGTCCTGGGATCGAGTCCCACATCGGGCTCCCTGCTCGGCAGGGGGTCTGCTTCTCCCTCTGACCTTCTTCCCTCTCGTGCTCTCTGTCTCTCATTCTCTCTCTCTCAAATAAATAAATAAAATCTTTAAAAAAAAAAAAAAGCTAGGAAAAGAGCAAATTAAACCAAAATAAGTAGAATATAAAAACATAAAGCATGGAAATCAGTAAAACAATAAGCCTGCAAACCACTAGCAAAATCAACAAAACCAGAAGTTGTTTCATTGAAAAAGACTAATGAAATTGATGAATCCAGAGCAAGAAGATAGTGAAAAAGAGAAAATACAAATTAACAGTATCAATAATGAAAGAGGACATTCACTACAGCTCCGGTAGACATTGAAGGGATAATAAAATATTATGAACAAATTTTAATGGCAATAAATTTGGTAATTAAGATAAACTAGACATTTATTGAAAGATACAGCTTAGCAAAACCAGCACAAGAAAAACAAAATCTGATAGCCACATATCTATTAAAGAAATTCAATTTATAATTAAAACTTTCACATAAAGAAAACTCCAGTCTACATGGTTGCACTGGTGAGTTCTGTCCAACATTTCTGAGTAGGACATAATATCAGTGCTATACAAACTTTTAGAATAGAGAGGAAAAGGGGAGTACTTCCTAACCAATTTTATGAGGTCAGCATAACCCTGATATCAAAAGCTGACAAGGACATTGAAAAGATAAATTACAGACCAATATCTTTCCTAAGCCTAGATGCAAAAATCCTTAACAGTATTAGCAAATTGAATCAAATAATATATAAAGATGATAATACATCAAGACCAAGTGGGGCATTATTTCAGAAAGGCAAGATTGGCTTTGTATTAGGAAATCAATAAAAGCACATTAACAGAAACAGGAGAAAAATTATGATTAGCTCAAGAGATACAGAAAAAGCATTTGACCAAATTTCAACATCCATTCATGACAAAAGTAGAAATTCTCAACAAACCAGGCATAAAAGAAAACTTCCTCACCCTGATGAAAAGCTATCTATAAAATAACTGTAGCTAACGTCATACAACATAAGTACAATACTGAACGCATTCCCCCTACCATCACAAGGCAAGGGTATCTGTTCTCACTACTTGTATTCAACACTGTACTGGAGATCTTAGCCAGGGCAAAAGGAAAGACTTAAAAAAAAGGATTGTAAAGGAGAAGTAAAACTGTCTTTTTTTCACAGAAGATGTAGTTGTATACACAAATAATCTGATTCCAAAGGAATCTACCTAAAACTATTAAAACTAATTAAGTGAATTTAGCAAGAACACCGGATACAAAGTCAGTACCTAAAAATCAGTTGTATTTCTATATACTAGGAATAAAATTGGCAAATGAAATATAAAAGTTTACACTTACAACAGCATTACAAAACAAAATACTGAGGAATAAGTTTATCAGAAGATGTGTCATAGGGTAGCTCTATTTTTAACTTTTTGAGGAACCTCCCCATACTGTTTTCCAGGGTGACTGTACCAGTTTGCATTCCCACCAACATTGTAAGACGGTTCCCCTTTCTTTCTTTCTTTTTTTAAGGTTTTATTTATTTATTGGTGAGAGAGAGAGAGAGCTCATGTGCACAAGCGGGGGGTGGGGGGCAGAGGGAGAGGGAGAAGCAGACTCCCCGCTGAGCAGGGAGTCTGATGCGGGACACCCCATCCCAGGACCCTGGGATCATGAACTGAGCCAAAGGCAGATGCTTAACTTACTGAGCCACCCAGGTGCCCGAGGGTTCCCCTTTCTCCACATCCTGGCCAACATTCGTTGTTTACTGACTTGTTAATTTTAGCTATTCTGACTGGTGTGAGGTAGTATCTCATTGTGGTTTTGATTTGTATTTCCCTGATGCCAAGTGATACTGTGACTCAAAAACTTATAATTATGGATTTGTTTCGTTCTTAATCCTACTTTCTTGGGGCACCTGGGTGGCTCAGTCATTAAGCATCTGCCTTCAGCTCAGGTCATGATCCCAGGGTCCTGGGATCGAGCCCCACATCGGGCTCCCTGCTCCGCGGGAAGCCTGCTTCTCCCTATCCCACTCCCCCTGCTTGTGTTCCCTCTCTTGCTGTGTCTCTCTCTCTCAAATAAATAAAATCTTTAAAAAAAAAAAATCCTGCCTTCTTAATGAACTGACTGTTCTATTATTATGAAATGTCTCCTTTTTATTCTTGTTACTGCTTTTTGACTTGAAGTTTATTTTGTTTGATATTAATAAAACAATATCAGCTTTCTTACAGTGAGTTTTTGCATGGTATTATTCTTCCATCCCTTTGTTTCAACTTTTTTAATGACTTTATATTTAAAATGTATCTCTCATAAACAACATACAAGTGGATCTTTCCTTTTTATTCCATCTAACAATTTCTACCTTTTAACATTTAATTGTATGGTTGGGTTTAATTTTAGCGTCTTGCTACTTATTATATATTCCTTCTTTCTTCGTTCCTTTGTTTTTCTTTCATTTGCCTTCTCTTGGATTGATTGAGAATTTTTTATATTTCATTTTACCTCCCCTATTGGCTTTTCAGCTATGTCTTTGTTTTATTTTGTTAGTGGTTGCTTTAGGAACCCGTTTTATCTTGATTAATGGTATATCACTTCATATATAATGAAAGACATCTTAACAGTGCTAGTTTGGGTTCTCTGAAAAGCAGACACCAAGATGGGATTACATATACAATATTGTGGGGAACATCTGTGAAGGATAAAGGGGGAGAGAACAGGGGAGGTGGAAACATCCTTCAGGTTGTGAAAGGAGAATGGAGAGGAAGAAGTGTGGAAGTAGAATCTCAGATTGCAGCACAGTTCTAAGAAAGTCTTCGTTAAGCTGAAGAGGAGTCCCTAAACAAAGGTTGTCCACTAGATGTGTCTGGCATTAGGCCAAAATGGACTGTCTTTAGTACCTCCTCGTGATGCTGAGTCATTGGCTGGTAGCAGCCAGGGAAAGTAGGACCTTGTCATGAAAACCACAGTAGATAGAAAGGGGCAGTAGCTAGAAGTTGTCAGTCAACTGAAGACCCCAGTAGGCTCTCCTAAAGGCAGGTAGAGCAGTTCAGCTCCCTGCTGCCACAGACCGCCCCTTTTGCTGTACAGATCCTCTTTTCCCTGTATGTTCAGGAAGCAACTCCTTCATGGTTCCTGTGGGCCTCTCTCTTTCAGTAGAAACTTAGTAGAGAGAGGTTAGTGGGACAGCCTCTTTTCCTTCCAGGCCCCTAAGCAACCAGCCAGGCCACTGGACACTGTCTAGGAATCTGCATGTATGTTCTTACCTTGTGCTACTTCTCTTTCCGCTCAGAGTGAATGACCGGGTATGTCACTTGCAGCTCTGCCTACTGGAAAGATTTTCACTTTTCTCTGCTTTTCAAGTTCACCCTTGAATGTGGACATAATGCAGCACTCTGTGTTCAGCTTGCTTCCATATACTGAGTCAACTCAACTGTACACCAGGTTCAGGCTTTTTCCTCCTCCCTCAGCTGATCATATGCGATCCTCCCTACAGCCACTGGTGTGGCCTGGGAGATGGGTGCTGCTGCAACCATAGTGAGTGACATGGAAGTGTGGGCCACCTGCTTGTGCTGTTAACTTGTGCTCTCCTAGGCTTAGGCTTGAGCCTGTAACATTCCCATTTTATAATAGACCGATTCTGGGCTTACCCAATGTTATGACTTGACAGATCTGATGGACCCCAGATCAGCAGGGATAATTCCAGGTGCAGGATCATTTGAGGCTCCAAACTACCAAGCATTCTATCTCTACCAGGTCCCAATAGCATGACAAGAGTTATTTTTCAAAAGGCATATATTTCTCTGCTGCAAATATCATGACCTTGCTCCAGAATCCCAGAGGCCTGCATTACCATTCTCCCTCAGAGGCTTGCTATAAATTTCACACTGCATCTTTTCCCACCACAGATAGCGCTGACACCAGAGGGCCTGTTAGACTGCATGACCTATATGGCAAGACTGCTTGTACCATGGCCTGAACTCACTGCACAGCTCTTTCCTATTCTGGGCCCCCCACAAAGCTGATGGCCTTCTGTGTCACCACATATATGGGCCAGAGCAAGATTCCTAGATGTGGAATGTGTTGTCTCTAGGTCCCCAAGTCACCTACCAGGTACTGTGCTTCCTTCTTTGTGGTAGGGAATGCTAGATGCCATCATTTTTCTTTTACTTCAGTAGAGATAGCGTATTACATCCCTGACCACTAGACCCTAAAAACTTAAGTGGCAGGTTCCTGAATTGTCATAGAGGTTTTCTCCCACTATCCAGAGCCCATGGGTCTTAAATGGACTTCACTATACTACCTCCTTCTGCTCATTTTTCCCAATCAGCATGATGTAATAAATCAATGTGATGTTCTACAGAATGTCTAGACAGTCCAGATCTCTTTGGAATATATTATGTCAGAGGGTGGAAAAGCTAACATAGCCCTGCAAATGAATATTCATTGTCCATTCCATATAAATATGAACTCTTTCTAATCTTCTTTTCTGATCTGAACAAAAAAGAACACATTCACAAAAGCAACTGACCTTATGCGATGTGTCTAAAGCCTTACTAACGCACTCTAACAAGGGTCCACAACTATAACACATCAAGTGCAACTGACATTCCTGTGGTTACAGAACAACAGAAGAGAGATGAGACAAATAGATAACAGATAGCAAAAAGGCATATCTAAATACAAACATACCAATTATTATATTAATGTGAATGCACTGCACACTCCAATCAAAAGCCACAGATTAACAGACTGGATAAAAAAAAAGAAGATCCAAATATAGATTGTCCACAGTTTTTCAGGATGATAGAAGTATTGTAGAACTTGATTGTGGTGATGTTGGAAAACATGTACATTTTTCCAAAATTGATCAAACTTAAAAAGGCTGAATGTTACTATGTATAAATTATATCTCAATAAACCTATAAAAGAAAGCATTTTAAAAAGAGAATATGTTCCAACTCATTCCATGAGCCTGGAACCTCCATCATAATGTATCTAGTCAAAGCCGGGGGGTGGGGGGGAAGAAAAAGGAAGATAGCAGGTAATATAACTGATAAAAGTAAATGAAAAATCCTAAACAAACTATTTACAAACTGAATTCAGCAATGGGTAAAGAAAGAGAAAACATCCTGACCAAGTTGGGTGTGTCCGAAGAATGGAAGACTGGCTTAACCTTAAAAAGCTGGGTAATGCAATTCATCATGTTATTAAATTGTAAGAGTAAACACACATGATCATCACAGGATATGAAGAAAGAGCATTTGATAAAACATAACATTCATTAAGCTTTAACAAAAAATATAACTCTTATAACTCTTACTAAATTTGGACTAAAAAGAAACTTCCTAAAAAGAAAAAAATCCATAAAAAAAAAAAAAAAAAGAAAGAAACTTCCTAAACATAAGTTACAATAAACAACATACTTAATGGTAGAATGCTTAAGATCAGGAAACATACAAGGAGATCTACTTCCACTACTCCTTTTCAACACTGGACTAGAGATCCTATCCATTCAGACTGAAAAGGGAAATAGGTGTAAGTATTTGAAAAATATATATAACTGTCACTATTGTAGGGACTATGATTATTCATGAAGAAGTCCCAAGAATGTGTAGATAATTATTAGAATTAGTACAAGGTTGCTAGATTTTTTTAAAAATCAATATTCCAAAATCAATGGCATTTCTATGTGTTAGTCAAAATAAAAGAAGTAATTTAAAGATGTTATTTATGATAACAACAAAAAAAGAATACCTAAAAAGAAATTTTAAAATGGATATGTACGTGCTCTTTTTGGACAAAATTATAAAAGTTTACTGAAAGAGAAGACCGAAGTAAAGGAAAGATTATTCCATGCTAGTGGATAGGAAGACTCAATTTCATAAAGATGTCCATTTCTCTCTGAGCAGGGAGCCTGATGCAGGACTCGATCCCAGAACCCTGAGATCATGACCTGAGCCGAAGGCAGACACTTAACTGACTGAGCCACTCAGGCGTCCCAAGATGTCCATTCTCTTAAAAAATGTATCTCTAAAATCAGTGCAAATCCTGCCAGACAAATAGATGGCTGGAACAGAACAGAGAGCCTCAAAACAGACTCATGTATACATGCAAACTGGATTTATAACAACAGACATTGTACATCAGCAGGGAAAGGATGAGCTACTTAATAAATGGGATTTGGACACTTCATTTTTCATAAAGAAAAATGAAACCTGATCCTTGCCTCATACCATACACAGAATTCAAATCCACATGATTTAAGACTTAAATGTGAATGGTACAACTAAAGGAATTGTGTAGGGCAATGTAGAAGGAAGTCTGTGAACTCAGCACGGAGAATTACTTCTGAAATACGGAGTACAGACCACAGAGGGAAACATCCCCCCCCTCAGCAGAGGCCCTCAGTGGTCTCAGCGGCCCTTCACGTCAGGGCCAGCACCCCCTGCCTCCTTCCCTTCAGCAGACCTTTGAGCAGGGCGGTCCGCGCTCTGAGGCGGCTCTGGACGGACAAGAGAAAGATGGCCGCTGCCTCCTTTTTTGCAGGCTCGTGGGAGATTGTCTCCATCTTCCCACAGAAAGAAAACGTGTTCGAAACAGGGAAACACACTGGTTTAATTTAGAGAGCACCTTTCAAGAGACAAGTAATTAAGCTTTGAAATGTTGCTTCCCTGGTGTAATACCCTCCAGTCGGGCAGCGCATTTCCTTTGCTTCAGAGCTGATGAAAATCAACAACAATGCGTTTGAGAGAAGGACAGGATGCTATGATGAGGAGTGATGAGGGAAATGAGCATGTGAAGCAGGCAGGAGAGAAGGATGCCAATCATTTTAGCCTCCAGAAGAGATGCGTTGTATGTGACAGACTCCCCACGGTGTATCTCATCTGCACAGCCCTGCTGCGGGCACACCGTTGGCAGACGTCCCTCGAGCCGGCCGGCGGCGAGGCTCTGACTGTCCCAAGGGAGGGCTCTGGCTCCATCTCCTCCCTGCTTCCCTGTGCCGAGGGAAGGGACTGAGTGTGCGAAAGGGACCGAAGTGTTGGAGGGAAGAAAGGGATCAACTCTGAAAAACAGAACAAGTGGTCCTTTTTCTATCACTGATCTTTTTTTTAAGATTCTATTCATTTATTTGACAGAGAGAGACACAGCCAGAGAGGGAACACAAGCAGGGGGAGTGGGAGAGGGAGAGGCAGGCTTCCCGCTGAGCAGGGAGCCCGATGCGGGGCTCGATCCCAGGACCCTGGGATCATGACCTGAGCCAAAGGCAGACGCCTAACGACTGAGCCGCCCAGGCGCCCCTCTATCACTGATTTCTACCAAACTATTATTTACTCTTCAGAGTCCAGAGTTCTGTTATTTAAGTAACAAAATAAATCTTTTTGTTGTTTAGATGCCTCCATTGGGATCAAACCCTCTCAGTAAAGGTGAACATTACATCTGCTGTCTGGTAGACATTCAGAGCCAGTGTTAAATCCTATGACCATTTTATCTTTGTTTTAAAGACTAGCACTTTTTTTTTTTTTTAAAGAGGGGGGAGAGAGAGAGAGAGAGAGGAAGAGAGAGAGAGCACGAGCAGGGGTAAGGGGGGGTGCAGAGGGAGAAGCAGATTCCCCACTGAACAGGGAGCCCGATGGAGGGCTTGACCTTGGGATCCTGGGATCATGACCTGAGCCGAAGGCAGACGCTTAACCGAGTCAACCAGGTGCCCCAAGACTAGCACATTTTTACCATGGCTCCATCTCATCATAATGAAGTCTCTGGAAGATTAGCAAAGCATTTCAGGTATTTAAAATTGCAAGGGCACTGTAACTCAAGGTGTGGAATAATGCCTCCAGCTGCTGAAAGGGAAGTGCAATGATAATACTTACTCAGTAGACTTTATTTTTCACACTGCCTAAGCTGCCCCCAGTGATAAGCTAGCCACTCTCGCACGCTTTTTAAATCTGCTGAATGGTACTTCGGCTCTTCCTAATATGTTCCTTAGGCTTTTGTGCTTTTGTCCACACTGCATCCCCATCGGAAATATGCCTCTCTCTGCCTGTTCAGGCATCTATAAGCTGACTATATATTTTATAAAATTTGTTTATAAATTTATAAAACCTCTTCCATGTGTCAGTCTCTTTAAGCATCTAAGCTATAAAATATGAAACAAATAGTCCTTGCCATGAATCTGAGAGCTTGATGGAGAAAGAAGAAAGATATACACACACACACTGGTTAAGAATATGGGTTTTGGCATAAGATGACTCAGGTTCAAATCCCATCTCTGGCATTTCCTAGTTGTGTGGCTTTGAATAAGTCACTTAATTTTTCTAAGTTTCAATATTCTCATCTCTAAAATGGAGATTTATTTATCTATCAAGTATTTATTGAGGACACACTTTGTGCCCAGCACAGGCTAGATACTAGGGATCTAGCTCTGGACCCAGACAGACAAAATCCCTCCCAAGTGAACCCGGCATTCAGATGTTAACAAACGGATATTAAAAGTGAAATAACAGATACAGAGTATGTCAGGTAATGATAAATGCTATGAAGGAAAATAGAGCAGGGTGAGACCATAAATGCAGGATTAGATAGGTCAGGGAATACTTGTCTGAAGAGGTAGTATGGGGCAGAGGCCTGGATGAGTTAGCAGCGGGCGCACATGACAGTCTGGAAGAAGAGCATTTCAGGCACAAAGAGCAAGGCCATACCTTAGTATGGCCAACTGACAGCAAGGGGCCAGCGTGGCTGAGAGCTGCAAGCAAGGGGGAGAGGGAGAGGGGAGGAGCTGAGGCTGGGGCCAGGCCACACTGGGCCATGTAGACGGAGGTAAGAACAGTGTTCAATGGGGTCCATAATGGCAGCTTCCTTTAGGGTTGTTGTTTGGGTAAAACAAAGTCCTGACTGCCAGGGGTGTGACTTAATAAGCACTCAGTATACCCCAGCCGTTGTCACCGTGGGAGAAGGATGACAATGGAGCTATGAGCCAAGCATTAGGGAAGCACAGCAGAGGGCTCTGAGGAAAGGCACCCAAGTTAAAGTTTGTGCCCTCAAGAAGTTTACAATCCAGCAGGAGAAATAAAATGAGAATCCAAATATATACCCTCGGTAGATAAAATATGGCATGGGCCCCTATTAAAGCTCAGTCCTCTGCATTTCAGAAAAAAAAAAAAAAATCATGATTTTTTTTCTTTGAAGATTACTATAACATCCATGACTGTAGTCCATGGACCTTTCTTACTCCCTGGGCACCTGGGCAATGTCCCTGAGGCCTAGCACAGTGCCCCACACATAGTGGGTACTCAAATAATATTTGCTGAATGGTTCTACAAGCTAATTTAATGAGAGTAACCATACATGTGGAAATATTTTCAGTTTCTTGGTATTGACAATATCATATTAGTTTCTTAAACTTTCAGACACAAAATGATTTTTTAGGTAATCAGGGAGCCAATTCATTGAATGTTTAACTTGGTCACTGGGATTCTTGGAAACTGATGCCAAAGAATCTCTTTAAAGCACTAGAGTAGTTATAGGGAAATATCAGTTGCCCTCTGAATGAGGGTGGCAAGGTTCCTTGTGAAATACATCCTAATTATGCCTCATGGTCCCTGGCACTGGTGTCCCCATCTGGTTTGCTTTGAGGCCAAGATTTATAGAACAAAAGGATAGCAGAGGCCTTCAGAGGTCACCATGGCCAACTCTCACACACAGCATGTTTGTATTGTGAGACTTATCAATGTGAAGGTTAAAAAAATAAAAACAAAACTTGTCCTATATAATTTCCGAGCCCTACCCTGGCTAAGGACCATTATTCTTAGTACAGATGTGGAGTTGGGGATTTGTTTAGATGTGGCTACAGGGTACATGATATCACTAAATCATCCAGTAGAGATACTATTCTGTTCATATTCCTATTGGCCAGGAGCAGCCATGGGGGGGGGGGGTCTCTCTCAGTGTCCAGCAAGGGGAGGCAGAGTATAGGGGGTTGTGGGACTGAGGGTGAGGTATGTCTTAGGTACTCACATAGCTGGGAGAAAAGTTCTTCTCATGCTGGGGGGAAAATCTGGAAGTTGGTGAAGGAGGAGGAGACCAACCCAGCAAAGTTAGCATCAAACTGGGTTGCTAGGAAACAAGAAAATCTCAGTAAGGTGGGATCCTGGGAATTAAGGCTAGGTGAAATAGGAGAAAGGCAGGAGAGGAGAGAAAACATTAATGATTTCAGGAAAATAAAGGAAAAATGCTTAAATCATTAAGGTGCCAAGCTCATTTTTAAAAGCAAGACCAAAAAATGAAATGGGGCATTTGGAAAGAGGTAAGAAACATGAAAAACAGAAATGGATGAAAGGTCAAGTTAAGCTAGTAGAAGGGTCTCCCACTGTACAAAGGTGCCAACAACCATCCTCACTCTCCGCTGAGCAGCCTGCCCCTACTCACCCCCAAACTAGAGGTCCTGCTAGTGCTGCCATGAAAATGCTTTTTTTAAAAAAAGATTTTATGTATTTATTTGACAGAGAGAGAGAGTGCAGCACAAGCAGGGGGAGCGGCAGGCAGAGGGAGAGGGAGAAGCAGACTCCCCGCTGAGCAGGGAGCCCGACATGGGGCTCAATCCCAGGACCCTTTCCGCTTAACTGGCGGAGCCACCCAGGTGCCCCGCCAGGAAAATTCTTGTGATAAGCTTTAGAGCCTTGTGAATCTCTGAGATTGATGTTCAGGGGGAAAAAAAAATGCTATAACTAGCTGAGGGAAGCTGAACTCTAGAGCAGAAGACCAGCCTGAACCTGAAATTTTTCCTACAACACTCCCTGAACTTTCTACTCTATGAAATAGCTGCTTATACTGCCTTAAATTCTACTGGTTAAAGATGCATATATATCACTGTATACCTTCTTTTCAAAAGACAAAAAACTCCCAGGATGTTATTAGAGGTATTAGTTAGTCATTCACACATTATTATAAATTAGTCAACACACTTTTCTTTCTAACATCTAGCTGAGATCATTTGCTTTAAGGGAAGAGGTCTTAATCAAGAATGAAAGTTAGTGGGGCACCTGGGTGGCTCAGTTGGTTAAGCATCCAACTCTTGATTTTGGCTCAGGTCATGATCTCAGGGTCGTGAGATCAAGCCCCGTGTCGGTGCAGAGCCTGCTTAGAATTCTCTCTCCCCCTCTCTCTGCTCCTCCCTGCTCTCACTCTCTCTCTCAAAAAAAAAAAAAAAAAGTTAGTAAATGACTATATTTATTCATATTTTGTTCTTCTTTATATTTCTGCTATTTTTAATTTTGAGGATTGATTTTATGGAATAAGATACACAGATTCTGCTCTCCCCTCCTCTCCCGTACACACATAAAATAGTGATGCTGTCTAGTTGAAAGTATAATTGGAACATGGTAAGGAAGAGGTTGGAAACATTACATTAAAGTGATCCCTGATGACAGAAATTAAATTGTTTCCTGCTAGTTAAATACAAAATCCATACATGTTAGGTCAGAACAGAATAAGTGATACTACATCAATTTTAAAGGATCAGAATGGCTCCCAGGCCTACCAATGTTGCCTTTAATCTGATTGGAGATATCACCATGTTAGAACAAGAATGTGTCTAGCAAAGGGCCAGAAAGTCTAGAAAAGGGAGAATGAAGGAAACAATCCCTGAGTCTTGATTATGCATGCTGTGGCTAGAGGAGAGAATAGTGGGGCCTAAAGATGTTTTTGTCCAGTCCTACAACAGTTGATGCCCTGATCTACAGGAGGTTCACCGCATAGCTTTCTGATTGCTCTCTAACTTCCTTTGCAGATTTCCTTCCAAGGAGGAAATGCACTGGTAGCAACGTGCTTACGCAGGGGGTTTAATAGCCAGCAATGTTGGTGGGTAATCTGACATTCTGGTTGGTACATCAAGCTCATGTAAGTTTGTTTAACATGGGTCAAACCCTAAATTTCAATTGTTTCTTACTCTAAGCCACAGAAAGCTGTGTGCATAGGACCTGATTATTATGAACTGTGGCCCTGGCCTAGAATTGCGTGAACAAAGACATAGGGGGAAATCCCCTTCTTCTCCCATTTCTCATCCTCCTTTCCCTCATACTCTCTCTCGGGGACCACACAGATGTTCTTTCTGTTCCTAGAACCCTCACTTGCATTGCAGTTCAGCTTTATTATGGATAAAATGGCTTCAGAGGGATATACCCTCCACCACCATTGTTCCTATGAGAAAAAACGTTGTAAATTCCAATAGCTGATTCTCAAATGAATTTTGGAGTGTGACCCAGTGATAACTTGGGGACACTTTGTTCCTGTAAATTGGTCTTTCCAGCCAGTTGAGCTGGCTGGGAAATGCACTTAGTAAATCACTCCCAGTTGTCTGAGAAGGAAAGAGAAGGTTCTAGAAGAGATGAGTCAGGCTAGGGGGTGGGTAGTGGAGGGGAAAGGAACAAAGAGCCAAGCAATATTCTGAAAATGGGATTTATACCCAGCCAGAAATAACTGTCTGATCAGGCCTAGCTAAAGATTTTCTGAAATGATGAAGCAAATATTAACAGAGAAATCTTTAAAAAGCCTCTCTGAATGAGATTACATTATTGTCAGTGATAAACTGGGAGGGTTTATAAATAACACATTCTGCCAGGCGATCTTGATAAGACTGTATTCTCCCCTTCAAAGTTGGAAATTGAAGTTTTACCTCTCTGTAAGAATACAGCAGCTGATACAGTGTCCCACCTAACTGCTCTGACCCAATGGCTTGATATGAACATGATGATATCACAATGACTCTAACAAAACAGAGGGACAAAGGTCAGCTTACTTCCAAGCACCTAAATGGAAATGGGAGGCTGGGGTGGGAAAGCTCTGTATTCACCAGGCTACATCTTACTTAGCTAGTGTGTGAGTACAGTGTGTGGGCTTCTCTTTGGCAGGCATGGGAGAGGTCTACAATGAACTAGAAGCAATCAAGAGAGACAAAAGTCAGTATAACAGAGTTGCCACAATCCTTCTAGCCTGGATAAGCACATGGCTCCTTTCCAAGGGGACCATAACAGCAGTTCCGTCAGAATACCATAGTTCTACATACTCAAAAGTTCAATTATTCATTCATTCATTCATTCAACAAGCATTTATTGGCTGCCCACTTTGTTCCAGGCAGGCATTGCTGGTCCATGAGAGGCAACAGAAGGCACACAGTTGCCAAGTTGTAAGAAGAGGAGTGTGCCTGAGGGGCTTCCGAAGTACGAAGGACCAGCATATAGGGGAGTAGAAGCAAAAGACGACCCCAGCCAGGTTTAGGCCTGACTGGTTGATCACTTCTGGAAAGACGAGCAGTGCCTCTAAAAAGGGACGAAGGAGAAGGGCTGGATCTGATTCTATTTGAGACACGCAAAACTGAACTCCAGCCACACCAGATCGGCTCACGGGATAAGCGTCTTGCAGTGTGCACGCTGTAGGAGACCAGACAATGCCCCAAAGTGACAGGGAGCCAGAGCTTTCTCAGGGAGAAGAAGGATTAGCCTGGCAGGGCACAATGCCCTGCCATTTCGACAGGGCCTGTCAACGTCGATTTCCTCCAAAGTGTTCCTTTCTCTTGAGAGCGCTGATGCAGCGTCCCAAGTAATGTGACAGCTAAGAAGACACTGGCGGGGCAGTCACAGAACTGGACTGCTTTCAGCGTGGGGCTAGGGCAAGTGCTGCAGTTCTGGGGTCAGAGTTGGGTTCCTAGCAGAGCTCTGACACTTCTTAGGCCCCGCGGGGTCCTCCTCTGGACAAGAGGACCCAGCTCTCAGAATTGCTTCCGAGCAAGGATTAAATAATTGCTGTCCTGAGCTCAGCACATCACAAGCAGTCCACATATGTGAGCCATTATGCTTACCAACAATAAAGAAGGGTTTTTTCCCATCCGGTGTCTGGGAATGAAAGAGAACTTCACCTACCTTCATTTTGACCTCAAACTTTCTAGTGGATTAATTCTTCTTTCCAGCTTATTTCTCTTAACTCGGGCCAGAGACCCTGCTGGCAAAGCCTCCGGTGCTGGGAACTGAAACTGCCCCCTCAAGCAATAAGGATGGTGCTGAGCCAGGAAGACCCTGCCCGTGACTGACCCCAAGACAGTGATCGACCTGTCACTGCCCACCTGCACGTGCCCACCGACCTCTGTCCCACATTTGCCTTTTGTAAACCGGGGAGTATTTTCAGCGCTTGGAGACAGCCTTTAAGATGCTGGTCACTGTCTTCCCAGCGGTGGCCTCACTAAATTAATTCCTTTCTTGTTTCACCACCGCTTGTGTCTCTGCCTTTGGGTTTTGTCAAGTGGTGAGGGGCACACCCTACCCCCAGAGCCAGGTGCTCTTAGACCTCTGCACCCCAGCCACAGGAACACAGTGCTGCCCCGGAGTGTCGATGGGATGCGGAGCTGCAGTTTTTAGACAAGGCAGAAACAAGCCAGGGAAAGGGATTGTGTTCCCTCCTCTGGGGGCTCTTCACCTGCCCCAACCCTTTCTCCTGGAGCCACACTAATTAAGCAAGAAACAGTGAACATTTAGTCTTGAGTCTTCCCTGCACGTTCCCCAAAGACTCACCGCCCCCTCCCCTCCCCCCAGACCCACACACAGATTTTCAGACAAGCTTCAAGGATGCTGTGGACAGGAACTAAGGTAAGGGAGGAAGGAAAGAAAAGCAGTCAGGAGGTCTTCTTCTGAAGAAAAAAGGGTTCTTGCTAGTATGGGGGAAGAGAAGGCTGGGAGTTGGCAAGAAAACGCTTCTACAGATCTAACACACTATCACAGAACAAGGGCAAAGAGACTTCCTAAGGTGTCTGTGGGAAGGAGAAACTGAGGTTTAAGAACGAAAAGGCCAGAGTGCGTGGGTGGCTCAGTCAGTTTAGCATCTGACTTCGGCTCAGGTCATGATCTCAGGGTCCTGGGATTGAGCCCCATATCAGGCTCTATGCTGGGCAGAGTCTACTTGTTCCTCTACCCCCTGCCCCACTCCTGCTCTCTCACTCTCTTTCTCAGGCTCTGAAATAAATCTTAAACAAGAAAGAATGAAAAGGCCTTCAGACAGACTAAGGGGTCAGCCAGTTTACTGGCCGATAGGGGCTGAGGGCCTGTATCCTGGCAAGGACACATCCAGAGTTTCCATAAAGAGCCAAGGTCAGGAATTGTCCGGAATGCAGAATTAGGAACGTCAGAGATGTCATGAAAAGAAATGCAGAGAATCTGGAAAGTGTTCAGAAATGCAGGCCAAAAATGAGAAGACAGAATGGGTGGTAAATGGCAGGACTGGATTATTGTCCCGCAGGGGTCAAGGTGGGCAGGGACAATGGCAGTGAGACCATCCACTCTGATTTAGAGGAACAGTAAAAACAATCCATGCTAATTAATCTGGGGATGTTCTTTTGAGTTAATTCATTTGAAGAAGCATCTCCCCGAGAGTCTGGAAATTAATGTCCCACAAAGGATTGCAGTGGAAATGTAAGAAGTAACTCAGATGGAGCACCTCAGTCCATTATCTTCTGGTCCCCACCCCATTCCAGGGAATGGGCACTGCCCAGACCTGCCCAAGCAGAGCCCTCTGTGGTACTGCCTGGCTGTTCCAACCCGCTGAAGGGAAGGAAGACGGGGTTGCTTTGGATTCACAAGGCCTTACCAGGCGTACCTGAGGGTTAGGACTAAGAATTTTTGCCCCTCCTCTTCTATCTTCTAGAAATCTGAAGACCCTATTAGAATCAATCGACCCAAACGAAGCTGGCCAAAATGACAAGAAGTTAGATGCCCACATAGATCATAGGGTTACAAAATGAAAATAAATAAATGCTGTGGATGACCCTGATTAAGGTTTTTAATCACCTCTCCCAAATTCCTAGTTTCTAGCTTAATTCAGAGGATGTCAATCAAGGTAAGCATCTTCGCATAGAGATTCCTAGAGTAGAAACCTCTGTATCAGGATCCAGTAGTCAAAGAGAAACCCAATATAACCCTCCTGTTTCCTGCTCCCTATACTGCCATCTGCCCCATATCCACCCCCTATCCTAAGTTTAGGTTATTTCTCCAGGGCTGTGTAGATTTGGGGAAAATTTAATGTAAAAAAATAATGAGTGGATTAGATTCTTAGAACCTATCCTAAACATCTGACCTTTGTTGGGACCCCATAATCATTTATCCTGGGGGAGGCAGAGCAAGGATGGGAATCGGGAATGCTCAAGGTACAACCATGACAAATAATTTGCACAGGACTTTTATGCCTCTGATTCTCTTCTGGTTAAAGATGGGAAAGAGTCCCAGATTAGTCAGTGAGCCCTCACTCCTTGTCAAAATTCTCTTCATAGCTGTTCAGAAATACTCTCCCTCTTCTCTTTTTTTGTGCAATTTGGTATTATGGGAACTTCTCAGCCCCCTTCTCATAACACCTGTATCAGGCTCAGGAAATGTGTGGGCATGTCATGAGAGCTGCTTAACTTTAATTAATACTCTAGAGCACGTGGGCATATGTGGACCATTTGGAGCTCCAAAGCCCCAAAGACCCAAGTAGAAGTGGTAAGTTGCATCTGAAAGGTGAGACCTGCCTAACATCATTTTTACCGTTACATCAAGATTTTCAGAAATGGTAGGGAGTTGATTATACATTCAAAACTGACATGTTCCTTGGAAACATCTCTTCCATCTCATGCACCATAAAGTAGAAGCTACAATCTGCAACCTGAAATATTGCTAAGAGTAGAATCTTTTTGACAAAGAATTCAAGAAACTGATTATTTTAAATGAATGAGAAGGTTCAAGATCTTCTTAGGGAGATGCATTATCAGAAAATATTCTGGGCCAAGAACACTCTGCAGAATCCCCCAGCAGAAGATGATCCATGTCAAAAACACCCACAGACTAAGAGCAATAAAGTGTAAATAATTTAGAACTCCTTGATCTTATCCTGCCTACTCATCACGTACGTCTTTAATAATTAATTCAGCTCGGTCTTTAAAGAAATTCTCTCTACGTAACAAATCATTCTTTCTTTGTTGCCTGTTAACAGCAGGAAATCATTTCCTGTTTGGGACTCATCCTTCCCAAGTGAGGTGCTTTTATTTGTACAGGAGACATTTTCCTGCTGTTGGTTTCCATGGATGTGTTCTGCACATGCTCAGTGAGCAACATGGTTCTGATCGGAATTCTCCTGAAGATATTCACCATTGTCAGGAACTGTTTTAGTGCTTTATATACGTTGACATAATTCCCACAGCAATTCTATTTCCTCCTATTATTTTTCTGTTTTACAGTTGAAAAAAAGGGTTAAGTAATTTGATCAGAATGCTCCTCTCACACCTGTCTACCCCCAACACTGATAGATTATTGCCTGACATATTCACCATGGGAATAGGACTGTACCATATCATATAACTCATAACTCATATAGTGTTAACTAGGCTAATTTGGTGCAGAAAAAAAATTGTCTTGTTTCAAAAGAAGCTGGTCCCTTTAAATATCTGATTACTGAATCCTGCTAAATCATCTACACACAGAAAGCCTTGGGGGATGGGGAAAGGGAAATGACAGGGTAATTAAAAATATCTGAGGAACAGTGACATCAGATGCTTCCAGTATAAAAGACAGAGGGACACCGGCTGCAGGAGAAGATTTACAGGTGTAGGAAAGGGAACTGGAGCATGTTTATATTTTGTAGAATGTAGTTTGCTCCAGAAATGGAAATTATTCCAGGAAAGTCAGAGAGAAGATGCTGCTGTAGATGGAAAGGGCAGTTGGGCAGAAACCCTAAGACCCAAAGAAGAATCAGATCAGGTAAATTCAGGACACTGTGACTCTAAGTAATGTATCAATAGCAAAGTGAGATTTACATAGTATTTATGCCTTGAGGCTTTGCCTCTTAAAAAGAATGGAGAAGGTCAAAGCAGAGGGGTCACATATTAAGGAACTATATGTATTTTTTATTGTACACTTCCATTTTCTTTTTCCCTTGAATATGCTGTTTATTTGGGGATTTTTACTGAGATACAAAATACAAAAAAAGTGAAATGTGTAAAGTAAATGAATCTTATGTGTATAAATTCATGAATTTTTACATATATATGTGTACACACACACACACACACACACACACACACATCGATGTAATCGACGTCCAGATCTAGATACAAAGTATCTCTGCCACCCCAGCAAGCTCCCAGGCATACCCACCAACCTCCACCGGAAGTAAAAACTATGCTTACTTCAAATACCATTAGTTTTGCCTGTCCTTGACAAATGTAGAAAGGATATCAGACTATATATACTCTTGGCTCTGGCTTTTTCACTCAACACAATGTCTATAAGATTCATCCACATTATTGTATATATCATTAGTTCTTTTATATTATGGTTTTATATTCCTTGTATGACTATACTCCTAATTTATTTAGCTCTTCTCCTGTTGATGGACATATGTGGTGTTTCCAGCTTGGGGCTATTGTGAGAAAAGCTGCTTTTGATTTTTTATATCATTTTTTGTTGTTATTGGATAAATGCACTCATTTTTTTTTTTCCCATCTGTACCTAAGAGTGTAATGTCTGGGTGATAGGGTAGGTATATGTCTAGCTTTAGTTGATGCTTTTGGTGGACACTATAATAGCTCCCTCAGATTCTCCTTTAAGATGTTCCTCCTAGCTGCCGGGACTCTTTGGGAGTGGCTTCAGTTAAAGAGTGCTTTTCCTTCAGCTCACACCCCTGGCTACCTGGGGGATCTCTGACGACCAGATGACAGAGGAGAAAAAAGCCTAAGTTCCGTTCATAGATGGGTTGGTTTGAATGTGAGTATAAGCCAAAAACAGATGACAGTTCATACTCAAGGGGGAACCTGAAGATGTGAGGAGGGATCCTCTCAATGAGCAGAGCTTTGGCTTTGAATCTGGTCATCCACTTTGTGTGTCAAAAGAAGTGGTCAGGGGTTAAAATATACATAGATCCATGGATCTATATAAGCAAATGGCTTATACAGCTGATCAAAAGTTTGGAAGGAGACAGATAGGGAGGTCAGAGACAAAGAAGTCTGGGGTTGAAAGACATGGATGGACATGTGGGAATGAGCTTACAGTGTGGAGATATTAGTATTTCATGTTAACACCCCACCCTGGAAGAACCATTAAAAATCCAGATACACATTATTAAAAATCCAGTTGACATCAGCCAGTCCCTATCACTGGCCATGCCAGTGCTGGCACGAGGGACGTATGAATGGAGTAATCATGGTAGGGATGGAGACTCTCTATGATACCAGCAGTAGGACTCTCACTTACAGAGGTTGATCTTGCCCATGCCGCTGTTGCATGTCCAGCCTGCTAGCAACAGTGATCAAGGATGAGTCCCTGATATAGCACCATCCCTCACATAGGTCAACCAATTACTTGGTGGCAGGTTGATTACTTTAGATCTCTGCCATCCCAGAGAGAGAGTGCTTCATTTTGACAATAGTAGAGATATATTTGGATATGGATTTGTCTTTCCTGCCCACAGAATTTAAGCCAACTCTACTACCTGAAGTTTATAGGGTGAGCCACCACTTTACAGGAAAACATCTCTGCGATTGGGCACATGACTATGGGATTCACTAGTTATATCAAATGCCATATAACCCAGAAGCAGCTAGGCTATCAGGAATGATATGAGTGATGGAATAACCTGTTGAAGGAACAGCTAACATGCCAATTTGGAGGTGGTACCTTGCAGGATACGGTGCCATCATCCAGGACACAATGTACACTCTAAATCAGTAACCTTTATATGGTGCTGTGTCCCCAGTAGATTGCATACTTTGGTCCAAGAACCAAGCGATAGAAGGAGGAAAGGCTTCACAATAACATGACTTCCAGTGACTGAGAGATTTATGCATCCCATCCCTGGATGTCTGGGCTCTGTGGGTTTAGAGGTTTTGGTTCCCAGAAGGGTAACCCTTCCACTAGGGGCCACAGCAAGAGCACCACTGAAATATCCCTGCTGCCTGGGCATTTTATGCTCTTTCTGCCAAGAGATTTAATGGCAAGAAAAGGAACCACTATTCTGGCATAAATAATTGACGCAGATCATCAGGAGGAGGGGAGGGAGGAATATAGTTGACATCCAGGTGACCCATTTGGGTACCTCTTGATACTCCTGTACCAAATTTTGATGGTAAAAGGACCCTGGCCTGAGAAGAGCACTGTAACCAGGGACTCAGCTCTCAGGAATGAGGGTCTGGTTCATACCATTAGGTAAGTGTCTGAGACCAAAAGGATTGGTAACTAAGGGTGCAGGAAAGCCAGCCTGGGTCATAGAAGATGGGGAAAGTGAGTAACAATCCCAGCTAGGATAGTAGAGACTACAGTTTATCCACAAAGAGTCCATCAGAATGTTTAGAGGAGCTACTCTTGAAACTTCATGAGGAAGCGAATCTGAGTAGTACAAGGGATGGATGTGGTGGAGCTCTGATGTGCCACTCCAGTCCCCTGTTGAGACTGAGGGGCCATTTCCCTCGATTCTGGGAGTGTGACTGCAGGACAGCCCAGGCACTGCCTGAGCTGGGGAGAGGTGCCTCACCCAAGGTCACAACTCCTTCCCAGGCCAGCCCACATCCAATGACTGATCAGTCAAGCCCCCTTGCCCCAGCCCAGAACAACTCTGAATGGCCATCCCAGCTTTATAGCTCCTCATGACATCTTTCCGGAGACTGCCTTGGAGCCCAGCTTTGCCCTCTGCCCAAATCTCCTATTCCTGTACTTTTCCTTTCCTTTCCCAGGTGCTGGTCCCAACAGTACTCCCTAATAAACTCCCAACATGCTAATCTTCATCACAGAATTTGAATCTCCAGAGTTTTCCATAGCAGCTGATCCAATTTACATTCCCATCCACAATATATGCAAATTCTAATTGTTCCGTATCCTCATCAAGCTCAGTATTGTTGGTCCTTTAAATTTTAGCCATCCTAATGAGTGTATGCGGTGGTATCTCATTGTGGTTTCAATTTATCTTTTCCTGATAATTAACAGTGTTGAACACCTTTTTAAATTGTCATCGGATGTTTAGTTATCTTCTTTTGCCCATTTTTACTGAGTTCTTGTCCTTATTGACTTACAGGAATGCGTTACAAATTTGGGTGTGAGCCCTTTGTCACATAAATGTATCGCAAAAGAATTTTCCCACTCTATGGTCTGTCTTTTCACTTTCTTAATCACAGTATGCTGGTTTTATAAAAATAAAAAACAAAACCCTTTTTTACTTTGAAATAATTATAGATACATAGATTCACAGGATATTGCAAAGACAGCACAGAGCAGTCACTCAGTTCCCCCAGTGGTTACACCTTACATAGCTGTAGGACAGTAAAATGAGCAATTTGACATTGGCACAATGTGTGTATAGTTCTATGCCATCTCGTCACAGGCTTTGGGCTGCGTAACGGCCACTGCAATCAAGACACAGAGCTACTCATAACTCCAAAGATTTCTTCATTCTACCCCCTTGTACTCACACCCATCTCCCCACCATCTCTAACCTCTGGCAATCACTAATCTATTCCCTCTGTCAGTTAGTCATTTCAGGAACATTATACAAATGAAATGATGCAGTAAACAACGTATATGACCTTTTAAGACTGGCTTTTTTTTTTTTTTTTTCATTCAGCATAATACCCTTGAAGTCTATCCAAGCCCTTTTTTGTATTTAGAAAATTATGTTACTTTGCTACTTTGCATTATTTGAGCAATCTGTTTGATAAGGGACCCACTTTCTGTTATTATAAAGAGATTCTCATCTTACATATAAAACAATGGAATGATCATTCCCTGGGTTTTAAATGTCCAGGCCAAATGGAGAGGTCCCCATTCACTGCCCACATCTGGTGGACCAGGGGGAGAGCACCACAGACTCCTGTCCTACAAGTCGTGATTATGGCCTCCATTATTGGCTACAGTCCGCAAGGCCCCCTGACTTCATGTCAGGTGTATAGAATAAGCACATATAATGGAACCACTTGAAACTTCTTTTTATTGCTCAGAGATAGAAAACAAATGACTCATTTTGCTTTTAAGAATGGTGAAAAGGTTTTTCAAATTGGGGCATATTAATAACCTCATTTGCTCTTATCACTGTCAGAAATTAGATATCCTCTCTAAGTGAGAATGTTGGTGATTATCGTTTTACTGCACGAGACAATATTTCCCTGAGTCTCATGTCTCTTTCTGCCCCCCATGCCTCTGCATCTTTGTCCTTCAGGCTACCATATTCTCCCACCTTCTGTATGGTATCTGCCGTGAGCACCAAATCTTGAGCTTGCTTCTGTGGTTGTGCATGCTAATCAACAGCCTGCAAATCATCTCTGCCCTTCACTTTGAAAGGGACACACTTGGTGTTTTATTTCAATTGATTCTCTTTGCATTTCAACAGTATATTCAATATCACAGAAGGTCATCAAAACAATACAAGAAGGAGCTGCTGCCTTTCCTCCCTCAGAGCCATGAAGGCGGGGGGCTGGGGTGGGGGGGTGGGGAGAACCGAGGGCTTTTCTAGGGTGGATGGTAAGTGTGCAAAGAACAGAATATTTCTAGGTTAGTTTGGGACTCAGCTGGAGATTGCATACTGAGCAGTCATGGAGAGAACGCCTCAGGAATTTCAAGCAAAAAGTGCCTGGGGGCCAAGCTTCACAAACAGGGGAGCTGGAGGGCAGTTCTGGACCCAGGACAGCTTGGGGCTCCCTGCAGGAGGGCCTCATGGATCTTCATTTTGCAGCTAAGTCATGCTCTAAGGAGACTGTGCCTCTCCTCTGTGTCTACCCAGTTTTTCTCGACTTACACAACCTTCTAAGTTTCTGTATCTCCTAATTCAAATTGTAGAGGGATTTGATTGGCTGAGCTAATCACTTTTTTCAAGCCAGCCTGTGAGTCAGCTGCTCTTAGGTCACCCTGGCTCTAGTCCAATCAGATGTCACTGGGAGAGGCTGGGTCACATCTATGGGACTTCAGGTGGCTGTCTAAGTCTGCCCCCTCACCAGAGGCTGCCATGCATTTTCTCCTAGATGGTGCTACAAGTGTGACAGTCATCATGGGTAACATGTCTAATATAAAAGAAACAAAAAGAGAGGTAGATAAGCAGTTGGTTTTCTCTTCTTCAAAGTTTAGTTCCAAAGTAGAGTTCCCAGGGGAAAGACAGTGGCTGTTAACTGGGACTGCTGTGAACTGATCTGTTCTTAACTCACAGATAGCTATTGCCTTTCAATTTATTACTGTAAGATGGCAACCAGATTTTCAAACTACATTGTGAATTTTCGATCCACATTTCCCATGTGGGTTAATCAACTATTCTGTAATGATGCTGCATGGCAACTCTGACAACCTGAATGACTGAAACAACAAATACTCATTTCTCTCTCATGGATCTGAGTTGCAGTTATGTTGAGCTCACCTGAATTCAACTGGAGTAGGCTACGCATGGCCCTAGGCTGCAGGTCAGAGTCCAGTTTGCTCCCTGTGTCTCCCATTGTGGGACCCAGGCTAACGGAGCTATGGGGACATGTTCGTCTCACGGTGGACAGAGGGTCTACCAGAGACCAAGCCACACTCCACAAGCACAACCAAAGCCTCTGCTCATATTATATCTGCCAGTACTGTAATGGCCACACCCAACACGAGGAGGGAAGTACACTTGTGCCATGGGTTGGAGAAAGGTGTAGGGGAGGGTGAGCTAAACGGTAACAATCAATCAGACCTACTGCCCTGCGTTACAGAATTGCCAAACAAGACAGTTGATGGCACAATGGCTGACCCTGCAACCTCCTCGAAAGAAGAAACCACATCTCAAGTTCTTCTGTGCCTAACGTCAAAGTATCTAACACTATGTATCACTCTCAGAAGGTGCTCAATAAAACTCCCTTTAATTGATCAAATTATCAGAGTTCTGGGCTAGGATCAGCATCAATCAACATGTGACTATGGTCAAGTCCGTTGCTATGTTCACTGCTTGAAGGGCTGGGTCTGAAGATAAAAGGGCAAAATGTAGTTAAGAACCTGGGTTCTACTCCAAACCACAACTTCCTAGCTGTATGACCTTTGGCAAGTTGCTTAGCCTCTCTGTTTCAATTTCCTCATCTACAAAGTGAGGGTAGTAATAGTGACTGTGTGATGGGGTTGTTCTGAGGATTATGAGGTATATTCATGGGAAAGCCCATCAAGGAGGGCCTGACCCGTGATAAGTATTTAACTGTTGCAAGCAAGCTTTAAAAAAAAAAATAGCAACGTCTGCCTTTTTTTTTTTTTTTTAGATGTTTATTTATTTAACAGAGAGAGAGAGCACAAGTAGGCAGAGCGGCAGACAGAGGGAGAGGGAGAAGCAGGCTCCCCACCGAGCAGGGAGCCCGATGTGGGGCTCGATCCCAGGACCCTGGGATCATGACCCGAGCCGAAGGCAGCCGCTTAACCGACTGAGCCACCCAGGCGCCCCAACGTCTGCCTTTTAAGAGAAGCAGGATAATAAAGTGGTAAGAGCTGGGGTTTGGAGTCAAAAAACTTGTGTTGAGTCCCAGCTCCTCTATTCATATCATCTATGACCTTGACCAAGTCCCTATTATCTCACTTACGAAATAACGGCTCCCTTCCCTGCTGGTGTGAGGATCAGGTGACATGTGTGAAGGCCCTTTTGCAAAGTGAAAACCATCAGAAAAATGTGAGCTGCTTTTATCAAATTATTCCATTTTTGCCTTGCTTCTCTGATGACAACTAATGGATGGTGAAGGAATTCTCTGCTGGACATTTCTATTTCATCTTTAGAGATGTGCCAATAACATATGCATTTCTCTGAAGCTCTTGGTTCTGCAAATCATCACCCTTTCTAATGTAGCAGATACCCAGCAATCTGGTCCTCACAGATGACCATAGAAGAAAGTGTGTCCCTCTTTTCTGAGTGAATACTTGGGCTTTTCATAATTCCATACATTGACAATGAATGTCTTGAGACTGTTGTCTAATATTTACTTTGTGCTACCGTTTGGCCAGTACCTGTTGTCTCCACTTTCTCCGTTCCCAGCCCCTGGTGAACCCCCTGCACTTCCAATATTCCACTGCAGCTACTCTTGTCAAGGTCACTTATGAGTTCAGCATTGCCAAATCCAATGGTCATGGCTCAGCAAATCTTACTGAACCTATCAGCAGTTTTCTTTTAGTAGTTGATTACTGCCTCCCCCTTGAAAGCCTTTCTTCATTTGACCTCTGGAACACCAGCCTCTTGGTTCTCCTCCTCCCCACCCAGCTGCTCCTTCTTGAGCTCCTTTGTCATCCTCTCAATATTACAGGCTCACTCCCCAGATCTCTTCTCATCTCTATGTACACTCACTCTCTGGGTGATCTCATTCAGCCCAGTGGCCTCAGATACCATCTCCAGGTTGACAACTCCAAAATTTAATTCTGTGGCCCAGACATCACCCCTAAACTCCGGAGTTACAAATCTACCTGCCCACTTAGCACCTCCACTTGAATGTCTTGTGACATCGCAAAAGTGATGTATCCAAAGCTAAGCTCCTGTTGCTCTAACTTTAATCTGCCACTTCTCAGTAAATGGCAACTCTGTTCTTGTGCTCAACACAACAATATAGGAACCATCCTTGCTCCTCTCTTATACTCTATATGCAATTTATCAGTAAGCCTGTAGGCTCCATTTTCAAACTACATCCAGAATCCAACCTTTGTTTGTTTGTTTGTTTGTTTAACACCTCTACCACTTGCATCTTTGTCTGAGCCAGCATCATCTCTTGCCTGAATTGCTGACATGGCTTCCTGTTTTCATCTTTGTGCAACCCTCCTCTCCTCTCCCAAGAAGATAGATCCTTTTAGAAGATTATTCATATTATAGCACTCCCTTGATGAATATGCTTCAATGGTTTCCTATCTCATTCAGAATAAAACCCCAAATCCTTACTCTAACCTACAGGAGCCTGTAAGTTCCAGCCCCCATTTATCTCTCTGACCACCTCTTCTAACATTCTCCCTCTTGCTGTTGGTTTACTCTGTTCCAGCCAGGCTAGCCTCTTGCACCTCCTTGGACACACCAACCTACTCTCACCACAGGGCCTTTGCACTTCCCAGCAAGTCCTGTCCCACTTTCAAAATACTGTAGGTATAAACTCATCAGATAAAGGGAGATGTTACCAGTGTGTGTCTTCAGTGCATCTTTAAAAGCTATCATTTTCTCCTTTATGCTTTTTAAAACTTCTCTAAATATTTTCAATAAATGCTATGTATCTATTTTATAATCAGAAAATAAATACGATTTAAATTGAAGTCAAGATCACAAAGGACACTGCTGTTGCTTAAATACATTGTAAAAAAGCTGCCTTGTCCCCTGCGCAGGCTCCTCATGCAGCCCAGAGAGTGGATCCACAGACAGGCCTACATAAAGCCCATGGGTCTCCTGTAGATCTGGTCCCCCCCATTGTCTTTGCTTCTTCTGCATTTCCCCCAGTTAATGAGTTTCACACCAGGATGGTGATAACTGATCTCTGGGTGAAGATTCTGGCTCACCAGATTAAACTGCAATGAAATGCTTTTTAATAAGTAATCAAGGATGATGAGTAAATTGTTATTTTCCCCTTGTGAGTGGCATTACCTGTCATCCTAAAAATTAATCTTATTTAAGAGATGCTTAAAATATGGAGCAATATCACGGTTCTTCAGATCAAGCAGTTAATGAGTAATTTAATTTATGTGAATTATAAATCTTGATTCAACACTATTTCGCTTTAGATCTATTAGTCACTCTCATCTTTTCTCAGTTGCTACTGAGATGTACGTTCTGATTTTACAGAGTACTCTGAGTAAAGAGGAGAAAATGCTCCCGGCCTACTGAAAATATAAACAACAAAACATTCCTTAGATACATTAAATGATAAAGATCAGGGTAGCATGGTTGAGGAATCTCCCTAAGGTTTGGTAGGTGAGTGTCAAGAGCATACAAAAAAGATGACTCCTGCTTGATTTGGAAGAAAAATGACTCAGTGTACCAGCATCATAGCATTGCTAGCAGTGCTGGTTTCAACTTCATTTTTAAACTTCAGATATTCCCTGGAAGGGAAATGGACAAAGAATTGTGATGTGAGGTGAGAGATGGAGCGGGAAGATTTATCATGGATTTTTTATTATGTGTTTCAAATATTTTGTGTATGTCTTTGAGGCCCTTCAGAAATATTAAATTGAAATCTGCCTTTAAATATCAATCATCTTTATCCTACTCTGCAGTTTGTTCTGTTCCTTGGAGAGATCTGTGGAGTGAAACAGACTTCCTAGTCTTTGTTCAGCTCCAGGCTCTGTCCTGTGTTTGCACTTCTGGCTGCCAGTATGTTGCCCCATCCGAGGCCTGAGAGCCTATGACATAAAGCAGACAAAGCTTTTGCTGGAGTTAGCATAACTCAGCGGTCTTAGGTTCAGAAACGGGATAGGTGCATATCAGGGGACTAGCGCTATGGTTTAAAGAACTCCATGAGATTTCACCAAAGTTGACTGATTCTGTTTAAGATAAACACCAAATTTGAATGGCTTGTCTCCCTTTCTACATAGAGTTTGACCTCTCACCCCTGTAGGTAGCTCAGGACCTCTTTTTCTCTTCAAAAGTGGTCTGTGCTCCCACCTCCCCTACCGTGATGCCTACCAACTGTACTGTAATAGTCTGTCACCAGCCCACAGACCATGTCTGTCTTGTGCGTTCTTATAATTCAGAGCCCAGTACAGAGTTTGGCATATGAAAATGCCCAGTAAATATTTGGGGTTTTAGAGGGAGGGATGGGTTTGTTGTTTTTTTTTTTAAGATCTTATTTATTTGAGAGAGAGAGAGCAAGCATGAGCAGGGGGGAGAGGCAGAGGCAGAGGGAGAAGCAGGCTCCCCGCTGAGCAGGGAGCCCGATACAGGACTCGATCCCAGGACCCTGAGATCATGACCTGAGCCGAAGGCAGATGCTTAACCAACTGAGCCACCCAGGCGCCCCTGCAATATTTATAAGATACTCTCAGTCAGTCTGGGCTACTCTTACTGAAATACCATAAAACTAAAGTCACACTCCATGTCCTTCCTCATGACACCTATCTAATAAAGTTTTTGCTGCTGCAGATGAAGCAAGGTGCACTGACTGATATTCTGGGTGCCTTGTGCATGTCATCACACTGAGGACTGGGACTGTCTGGATTATTTAGAAGAAGAGTCATTACCCCAGAACTACCTACTTATTCTCAGCTTTAAAAATAAATACTTGCCCAATAATATGGCAGGTTTATGAGCTGCATTTAATACTGTAATGAAAAAGTCTCTTACTGTGTGTATGTGTGAGAGAGAGAGAGAAGAGTTAAGGTTGCCATGGGAGCCCTTGGCACTTCTGAACCTTTATGATTATGAACAATAATTAGGTGTAATGCTTTATGGTGGTGAAGCACCTCGTGGGCTCCTGATAATTGTAAGTGTTTGGCAAATAACTCACCCTCTCTGAGATTCAGGTTGGTGTAATTAACCCCACGAGGAGAAGCAGCCTTAAAGAAGGGGAGTCACGTGGGGAGAGCCACCCTGTTTTGCAGCAGCGTAGACAAAGGGAGGCCTCACCAGTCCCTGCCCTGCATCACCTCCATCACAAATCTCCACCAGAGACCCCCTTTCTGGCCTGAGGCGCTTTGCTCAGGTGGCTGGGTTGGGTTCATGGACATGCTTGCCTGCACCGTGGAGAGGTGGGTGGGAGCAAAGGCCAGGTGTCAGGCCCTCAGTGTTCCATTTCATTGGGCGTGGACATGCAGCCCTGCACAGCTGTAACAGGAGGAATTCAGAATGCCACCTGGGGAAAGGGCACTTGGAGACATGCTGCCTAGCTGTAATCAGCTGAAACTTCATGAAATCAATACTTCTGCCTCTTCCCCAAGCAACTGCAATTTAGGGTTGATCCTTCGTCTGCCAACTTTTATATTTATTGTCCCATGACACATGCTGTTAAACATCTATAGATAGCTGGGGAAAGGGTGGATTTTTTTTTTGATTAACATATAATGTATTATTTGTTTCAGGGGTACAGGTCTGTTACTCAACATTCTTACACAATTCACAGCGCTCACCATAGCACATACCCTCCCCAATGTCCATCACCCAGTTACCTCATCCCTCCCACCCCCCACCACTCCAGCAACCCTCAGTTTGTTTCCTGAGAGTAAAAGTCTCTTATGGTTTGTCTCCCTCTCTGGTTTCATCTTGTTTCATTTTTCCCTCCCTTCCCCTATGATCCTCTCTCTTGTTTCTCAAATTCCTCGTATCAGTGAGATCATATGATACTTGTCTTTCTCTGATTGACTTATTTCACTTAGCATAATAAGGGGGTGGATGTTTTTAATGCAAAGTGTCATTGACATTTTATACACACACGTATATATATATACACATACATATATATGCATTATGCAGCAGTCTCATATATATATTATAGAGACAGGCATGTATCGGCCATATATTATAGAGACCTATGTCATTTTATATGTATTATATAAATATATAGAATTAGAGTATAAATTTGTATATATACTGTAAGTAAATCCCTGAAATAAGTGAGTCATATGCTTTGTTCCTGTCAGATCGATGAAAAACCAGATCTGCAGTTTCTGCAAAGGAAAACAAAATATAACTTGAAAATTTCAGTCAACACCCTTTTGTTTCAATTAAATTTCCATGGACTACTTCAAGCATTTTAGTTTCCTGGCTGAAGGTTAATGCGTTGTGTATCGCCGACAGACCCCAACATGGGAATGTGTTGGATTTCTGCCATTGGCAAACTTGACCCCACTTCTCATACTCCTGCCCAAACTGCCTGCACAGCTCTGAGAGGGTTCGGTAATGGTTCGCAGCACCGACTCCAGACATGAGGGTGACAGGTACGTAAGGCTGGCACGGGGGACCATCTTTGCCCGAGGGAAGGCACGCGTGTTTTCCCTCGATGTGATGGTCTCATTAATACCTGCCCCCAGCAAGATTAATACCTGATCCCATTAGGGAGACAAGCTACACGGGCCCCTGAGCCAGACGCGGGGAGAATGGACTAGGTAAGCCACGTCTTTTGCTTCACTACAAGGGAGAATCTGTACAGCACACAGGCCTCTAGCACATTTTGAAAGAATGTTTTGTACCAGGAAAGCTAATTTGCTATGATTAGTTCCGTTACATTTGTGAGATTGTCACTCTATATTTATTTGGAAGGCAGGTTAGAGTCCCTTCTGGTTATTTTCCTCTATGTGCTGAGGGGCCTCTCCAAAATTTCTAACAAAAAATCAATCCAAATGCCACCATGAATACCTCCTGGAGCCTAGGAAATGGAAATGCTCGTGTGCCTTGAAAAGAAGAGCGTCCTGAATCCTCAGCAAGTCACCCTGGCAGGAATTCAGAGGGTGGGGGAGGGAACCGGAGGACCCCGGAGAAAGCAAGTGTGGGACTAAGGTCTGGGGGGAAGGTGAAGTGGGGTCATTCCCTTTCTACTTCACATGCTTCTGTGCTGTTTGAAACTCTGACAAGTTTCATTTTGTTGGTGACAAGAAATGTTGCTTCTGTGTGGTCCCCACTGCTTTGGAGTGGCTCCGAGGAGGGGGGAGGATAATGTTATTGAGCTAGTGATGAGAGAGAAGACATCAGCTGAAGGAACAGGGCCTGAGCCAAATGCCCAAATCAGAAGAAAGAGAGAAGTAGTCCATGAAGTATTAGAGATGGGACTTAGGGAGGATGAACGCTTCGTGCAGAAGGACTGGAGAGGGAGGGAGATCCTGTGGCCAAACACTGACAGATAAGACTTGGCAAAAGCGGGTGCCTGGGTGGCTCAGTTGGTTAAGCAACTGCCTTCGGCTCAGGTCATGATCCTGGAGTCCCAGGATCGAGTCCCACATCAGGCTCCCTGCTCAGCAGGGAGTCTGCTTCTCCCTCTGACCCTCCCCCCTCTCATGTGCTCTCTCTCTCTCTCAAATAAATAAATAAAATTAAAAAAAAAAAAAAAAAAAAGACTTGGCAAAAGCAAGACCCTAATGGAGGTTTCTCTCTCTCTCCTTCCCTCCCCTTCTCCCTTTCCCTTCTTTCCTCCTCTCTGTCTCTCTTTATGAAATTCTGTGTGCTAAGCAATGTAGACCCTCTCTGGCCCACTATAAACCATTAGTTAAGTCTACATTTCCACTAACCCCTTGTGGAGTGAGTTTCCTTTTTAAGAGATGCAAGAACACATTCAGTCTTGCTTTGGGGTGGCACGAGGGAAAGCTAAGGACCAGCTACGTGCATACTGGCTTGAGTCCTATAGTCACAAAAGGTGGTTGGTGTAATGGGATGGGGATGAGGAAAGAAGATGAGAGTTTGCAACCCTGACACCACATTCCTTTACACCACTTAGCTGCCTGGTCTCTGTCCCACAGCCACCTCCCCACCTCCCCACCTCCCCTCTCCCATGGGAAGGCCCCCCACATGGTCAGTCTCAAGGGCAGTGCCCAGGAGTGGGGGGGAAATGCCAGGCCCCCCCATGTGAGCGCAGGCCACCATGGATCTGGATGCAGTCGGTCCTGTCCTAACGCTGCTTACCGGTGATTCAGAGAGGGCCAGCGAGGCCTGTCCTTGCCAATTTTGCACAGACTCTTTAGGCCTGGGCTCAGGTGGGAGCGGGAAGTAAGAAAGCCGTTCTAAGTGGAAGGAACAGTCGTGCCGGCCATCTGGGAGCCGGGACCAGAAGACAGCAAGCTCCGGAACTCCGTCTCGGGGTGCGCAGAGGCAGGTGTCAAAGGAGGCGGCACCTCCTGCTTCTTCTGAACACAGTCTCTGCAAGACTCGAGACCTTGCACGTCTACTCATGGTGCTGATCAAAAGAGCTTTTTTGAGAGATTAGAAAAAAGAAAAGCCAAGTGTTCACGCGTGCAGTCTTCCTAATTAACACTGCAGACCCAGAGTGAGAGAGAGAGCACATTGGATTTTTTTTTTTTTTTTGAAGCAGCTGTTCTCCCAACAGCAGGCTTTTCTCAGGGAGGCTGTGGGCTAATGCTCTCGGATTCTGTGAATTCAGAGAAGGGGCTCTGACCGCTTCAAACGGAGGGCCGGCTGCCATCTGGGGCAAAGTAATCATTTACACCGCCAGCCACATCGTCAGCTGGAACCACATAACCTGGAATTCACGTGGGCCAAGCGTAACGCAAAGCCTGTAATGACTGTTTACTGTGTGCCAGGCCCCGTGCTAAATTCATTTCCCACATTCTCTCGTTTCATGCTCCCAACAACTCAATGCGGTCATTAGCTCCCCCTCATCAATGAGGAAATGTTACTGCCGAGGTCACCTTCAGAGGACATGGTGGAGACAAAGTCTGAAAACAGGTGTATCTGGATCAAAGCCCATCCATCGTGGTCTCCATCAGCCCACTAGACTCCCCCTCCTAGCTTCCCGTACTTTGGATGATGGGCTGTTTCCAGTGCTTCGCATAGATGGAATTGGATGTAAGCTTCATAATTATAAAAATGACATGTTTTTATTGGCCCTTCTTCATGAAGCCATCCCTCACCCCAGGTCCCTCCCCTTTGCTCACAGCACACCAACTGACCCTAGCATGGCTCATACTGCATTTACTTGCAACTATTTATTCAATCCACCTTTCCTATAACACTGTGGATAACTTGGGGTGGGGGAAGGAGGGTTCCTAGCACAATGTCTGGTACATAGTCAATGTTTATAGAATGAATGAATGAATTACCTAAAACAGTTCCTCAGTAAATTATACAACAAAATAACAATGGAGCAGCTTTATGCAATGGAGAGAGCACCAGATGCAGAATCAGAAAACCTGCCCTCAAGTCTGGCTCCCTTACTTGTTAGCTGTGTGCCTTGCACACATCACTTAGCCTTTCTTGGCTTCTGTTGCCATGTCTACAAATCAAAGCAGTTGGACTTGAGTTCCTCAAGATCATATCCAAATGCTGACAGTATCTGAGTCCAGGCTGAGCAGAGTCCATGGTGTTCCTTCATGAAGCAACCTGCTCAGGTAAGATGCTTCATGCTCAGCATGAAGAAAAACCCATCCTCAGACCCAGAGTTCAGGGACTTATTTCCTGAGCTGGGCAGCCCCCCACCCCCAGCTCTATGCCACAACCACCCCACCCCCCGGTTCCCTGGCTACTTCTCTGCCCAGGTACCAACATGTCTACCCCATCCCTTTGGCTTGATCCTTACTTTAGGCTCTTTCTAATTCAACTTCCTCCTTCACTACTCATTCTCTCTTCCTACAGACCTGGTCCTCGAGGTAACATTCCTTCCATTGGTCCACCCTGTGTGTAGGACCCACTCAGAAACTTCACGCCTCTAATGAGAATGTCAGTTGCCATCTTAAAATGATTCCCTAGACCTGTAGCATATCAGGAGATATTCATGAAGAATTTACATCTAATTTGCCACTGTGAGGTATTATTAATGTATTTGAGCAAAAAGACTGGAGGACATGCTGCAATACTCGTCCTACTAATTAACACCATTCTGGCATGCACACTATTAATTGGGTACTTCCTATCAAGTAGCCTTAATATGAGCGTGTAAGAGCATGTTAGATCAGAAGGTCACTCAGTCACCGCCCAGGGCACACAGGCAGGCAGCTGGGGAAGGAGGTGTGGAGTGCTTCGGACAGAAAAAACTGTCCTTTCTGCTTCACATTCTATGTGACTCTCGTTAGGCCCAAAGCAGATGATGGCAGGGGATAGCAATGGAGCTAGCAATAACAAGGGCATTCTGGTTTCTGAATCTGACATACATGGCAGGAAATTATTTAAATTTGTCTTTAAAGTGGGGAGGAAAAGCCACCCTGAGGCTCATTTGCAAACAGCTTTGTATCGCAGGAATGAGAGGAAACCACAGGAACTGAGGATGCAGGACCTGGAAAAGAAAAGGCCTAGGCAGGGGAGGCCAGGCCTTCCCATGTGTTCGTGGTGGCATGAGGACAAGGGACCTGTCCATGCTCCCTGCAGGGCAGAGCAGAGCAGGGGGTAATATTTGAGCTCCCTGTGAGGAAGCATTTTTTAATGATTTGTGCTCTGGGGTAGTGAGCTTCCTGTCCCTGTCAGTGTCAAGTTGAATCTGGACGGCCAAATAGCAGGACTGTCACAAACGGGCTTCAGTCATAGGACGGGCTCCGATCAGGTGACCTGGAGCTCTGACCCTGCTGGTGTGCCCAGGTTTGCTCGGCCTCCCGATGGTAAGAGGGCAGTGCTGAGCCAACAGGCAGCTGGCGCCCGGGGGGTCTGTCTCAGGCCTGGATGGCTCTGTTGTTTAAATTCTTCCCACGTCTTTATTGTTTGTGGCAGGTATTTTGGTTCCCAACACCCTTCGTCTTTGCTGTCTTCCCTTATAGAGGTTGCAAGAGTTAAGTCCTTGCTCCCCCGGCCTCCCTTATCGCTGGAGGTGACCCTGTGACCCAGCCCTGGCCCATGAACATAAATGGAAGTTTTGAGGGAGGGAGGGAGCTTGTGAGGCCTGTGGGACTCAGGTCCTATCAGGAGGGCACACTCAAATGAGGCTACCTCAAGGAGGGTCTCACAAAGGAACGATTTGCAGCAGCGTGGCAGGAGGAGGGAGCCTCCAGGGGCAGGGCAGTACCCAAGGCTGGTATGGCGAGACCCAGAGGACTGAGGAGAAGGAGCAGGGAGCCGACCCAGAAGGAAAGAGCTGTATGGAATGGGTGGCCTGGAGAGGAGCCGTGGCCTTTGGTTGACGAGCAGAGCCAGCCCCAGGCAACTGCATGACCCTGACAGCAAGGACATTTCAGAGGACCTGACAGAATTCTCTCCCTGGCCGGGTACACTCACTGATTGTTGGGCAGCTCCATGGGGACTGGAAGGCAGAGGACCCAGACCTTCCAGTGAGAGAATCCTGCTGGGTCTCTAGCTATGCACAGCTGTCTGCCCACCATTCATCGTTTGTGTCCTTTATTCACAGAGAGTGTACTGTGTCCTTGATACCTTTCCATCAATCACTGCACAACTACACCATGTGTAGGAAATCATCTTGCCCTCAAGTGGCTTAACAATCTGAGCAGATAAACAAGCACACGTGCTGAGAAGAGTCAGAAGATGTTCGAACATTAAACTTCATGGCAACAGCCTTAAGTACATAGAAATTGAAGTAGGTATTGGTCAGTGAGACCAGAGTCAAAATTCCATTTCCACTGCATATTAGCTGAGTGACATTGGACAGTTACTTAATCTTTCTGAGCCCTACTTTCCTTATATGTAAAATGGGAAGAAGGACATTCACCTTCATGGGCTGTTTTATTAAAGATTACAGAAAATATACATAAATGACTATATAGTGATAACATTCTTATAATATTTATTATATACCAGGTCCTGTTACATAGATTAACTCTATGAGGTAGGTACTATTATCATCCCCATTATGTATGTCGGAAACTGAGTCACTAAGGTGTAAATCGCTTGCCCAATAGTCAGTAGCTGATAGGTGACAGGACCAGAATTAGTACGCAGACAGACAGCTAGAAGCCGTCTTACCCACTACCCCATCCTGGCTGACATAGTCGGTGCTTAACCATCTACCACTGTTCCTGTGAGAACCACCATCTTCCCCACGACCACCAGTACCACCATCACTAGCGTGGACTACACTGACAAAGTTTCCATCAAGAGTAGCATCTGGGCCTAAAGGCCAGAGTAAGTTAAGTGTGAAGAAGAGAGGACATCCTAGGGGAAGCAACAGCACAAGTAAAGGTGAGCGTGGCCCTGGCCCCTAGAGGGACAGACAGCCCTGCCCAGGGGAAGCATGGCATGGCCTGGGGAGCAAGAAAAAAATGCCCAGATCGGTGGGGCTGGGGCCAGACCTCAGAAGCACCTGAGAGCCATGTGGAAGAGTCTGGGCTCGATGATGACCATGGGAGACCAGGCCAGTGCTTGGGCCAGGCCATGTGACATGCTAGAAGTCCTGTTTTAGAAAATGAGCTAGAGAGCAGAGAGGTCAGCCTTGCAGGAAGGCCAGCAAGGACACTGTTGGTAGTAATGAGGTCTAACGGGACGGAAACATGGAATTGGAGAAGTGGGGCAGATGTGTCACTGTGAGGGTGCAAATTTGGTGAAGGAGACAGAGGAGTCAACGAAAGGGAATGAGGAACGAAAAATGCTGCCCCCTAGCTTTCCCAGGGATACCCCTGAGAGGACTCACAGCAGCATTCCTCAACTTGCCCTCCCTCGCTGGTCTCCCCCAGCTCGCCAGTCCCACACAGGAGGGCCACCTGCGCGACGTGCACAACGTGGGCTTGAGACCCCGTGACGCCAGAGTAGAGGATTCTTTCCTCCTCCTGGAAGGCAGACAGAAGCGGCACATGCTGCCGAGGACTCTCTGAAGCCCTTCCAAGAGCTGAGCCTCACTCATATCTGCTGCGACACAGAAAACATAGACTCCCTGAAAATCTCTTGTTAACAATCCTTTTGTTTAGAAATCACGAGAGCTTGCTCTCTTGATACAACTCACACACCCACACAGTTTTTAAATGAAAAATGAGGGGAAACTGTGTCCGTGTGCATCCAAATAAGGTAGAAGATGATGGAGAGTAGCTGTCACCGTGGCTCTTGATTTCTGCCCTTGGCGAAACAAAAACTGGGTCAGAACGTTCCCTACCCTCAGAACCCGATTGCAGGGTCAATTGTTGCAAACTCACAGCTCATCAGCAGACCGTGTTGTTGCAAGGCCACCTGCGGTCTGTCCCTATCACCAAGTGAGACACCAGCTTGAGGGTTTTGAGACTAGTTTGAAGGATTGAACGATCCTACCTTGAGGGAGGGGCTGAAATGATGTGGGGAATACCTGGCATTAAATAAAAGGGAATAAAGAGCAACTGCAACTTGCTTCAGACACAACTTCTTGACATCTTCTACCCTCATTTCCCTGTGGCCATATCCCCTTTGGACAGAACTCCCCTCCTGGGATGGCAGAGGCTGGGGAAGCTCCATCCAACGTGGCAGCAGATTCCAGAGACATGGGGCCAAAGACGACAAGGGATCTCCACCAGCTGAGACGCCCTGCCCAGAGCAGGAGAGACCCCACCCAGCAGTCTGTTTCCTCCTGAACAACCAAGTCCAGCTCCCGCGGCAAGGAGAAATTAGAGGAGTCTGACAAGATTTGTACTGTCAGAAAACAAGTTTTATTTTTACCCTCAAGCCCGTGATCTCCTAGGTGTCTGCAAATTGAGGAATTATTTTTACCCAGATGTAGAAATCAAGTTATTCCACTTTGCCTTCTGGCCCGCCCTTCCCACCTGGTGTTGGCTCTGGTGAGTGGAGCTGGCTGACCTCTGTAGTGTCTGAACTGAGCTAGAATCTTCTTGCCTGTGCCACTTTCAAACCATGCCAATCCGGGTGAGGGGTTTGGGGGGTTTGGTTTGGTTTTGTTTGTTTTACCCTTTCTGGCTCTCAATTCCCTTATCTGTAAAATACACAGGGTTGGGGCGCCTGGGTGGCTCAGTTGGTTAAGCGACTGCCTTCGGCTCAGGTCGTGATCCCAGGGTCCTGGGATCGAGCCCCACATCGGGCTCCCTGCTCCGTGGGAAGCCTGCTTCTCCCTCTCTCACTCCCCCTGCTCATGCTCCCTCTCGCGCTGTGTCTCTCTCAGTCAAATAAATAAATAAAATCTTTAAAAAATAAAATAAAATAAAATAAAAATACACAGGGTTAGCCTAGGTGGTTTCTATGGTATGAAAGAAAAAAAGGACAGAGGTTTTTAAACATTTATTTTAATGCAATCTGTTTTGTTTTTTTCTCCTCCCTGTTTATAAAAAGGGCAACATCTTATTTCTGTAGATCAAGAACATTTGCCACATTTTGGAAATGTGTGGTCTTTACCAAACGGAGGGAATGAGTAATGGAGGGGAAAAATAAATAGAGAGTACAAGAAATGAAACAGTCTGGTTTGCAGAGACTGAAACATCCGGCCTTTCGCTCCAAAGACCCAGCTTTGCAGACCCCTGGCTTGGCTCCCTCACTTACACCTGGCTGGTGACCTCTCAGCCATTGGCCTCTGCGGGAAGCACCATCTGAAGCCCTCTCTCTCTGGCTCTGCCTTCCCCGTGACTTGACACCTTCAGGGTTATGAGCAGAGTCATGCCGCAGAGCATAAGGTCCCAAGAGATGATCTTGCTGCTCCCTCTGAGGGACCAGGGGATGGCAGGACAAGAATTCTGCCCTCCTGACCAGCACATATCAATCAGCAGCATGACAGAAGGACTTGCAGTCAGTACTTTGTGGGATAATCACCAGCCCCCTAACAGTCTGGAGGACGGAGGTCAGGAGAGCTGGCAGAGGTGTGGCACCGGGAACCCCAGCCATCCCTAACACTCCAGGAGCCGAGAAAGAACGAGAACGTTACCTCCAGCAACCTACCTAGGGGTCTCATTGTTCATTCACACCTTTCTTCTAGTAAGACTCTCTAATGAGACCTACTATGCTCCAGAAGGGAAGATAAGAAGATGAATAAAACAGGACCCTGCCCTCCCAGACACTCCTTCTGATAGAAAAGCTGACAATTCAATAGATGACTGAAGTTCAAGTACTTTACATAAGTCTACAGAGATGTGCCATCACCGTCATCCACTTTTAGAACAGTTTCATCATCTCAACAAAATCCCTCACTCTCATGTGCAGTTAATCCCTTTCCATCCCCAGCCAACCCCGTGTCTACTTTCTATCCCCACATCTGCCTTGACTAGACAGTACATATAAATGCAGTCATAGGATGCATAGTTGTGTCTGGCCTCTTACACGTAGCGTAAAGACCATGAGGTTCATCCGTGTGGTAGCCTGTGTCAGTACTTCTCTCCCTTTTATTTTATTTTTTTTAATTTTATTTATTTATTTGACAGAGACACAGCGAGAGAGGGAACACAAGCAGGGGGAGTGGGAGAGGGAGAAGCAGGCTTCCCACGGAGCAGGGAGCCCGATGCGGGCCTCGATCCCAAGACCCTGGGATCATGACCCGAGCCGAAGGCAGATGCTTAACGACTGAGCCACTCAGGCGCCCCTCTCCCTTTTATAACTGAATAATATTCCACTGTATGGATGCAGCACCTTTTCTTTATCTACTCACCAGCTGATGGACATAGGGATTATTTCCAGCGTTTGACGTATGGATAATGCTGCTGTGAACATTTGTGTGCGATTCTGTGTGTGGACATATGTTTCAATTTCTCTTGGGGAGAGACCTAGTAGTAGAATTGCTATGCTGTATGGTAAACTTATGTTTAACTTTTTAAGAAAGTGTCAAACTGTTTTCCAAAGCGGCTGGGCCGTGTTGCATGTGAACAGCACTATAGCAGGGCCACCATGTCCCCACATCTTAGCCAGCATTTGTCATCAGCTGTCTTCTGATTATAGCCATTCTAATGGGGCGAAATGGCATCTTGTGAGGCTTTGAATTAGCATTTCCCTCATGACTAATGACGTCCTTAGTGACAATTCATGTATCTTCTTTCCCCCACTGAATTGCCTTACGCCTTTATCAAAATCAACTGACTTTAAGTATAAGGGTTTATTAATGGACTCCCAGTCCGGTTCTAATTGAGTTATATGCGTATCCATATGCCGTATTACACTGTCTTAATAATTGTAGCTTTACAGTACATTTTGAAATTGGGAAGTGAAAATCCTCCAACTTTGTTCTTTATTTTTTCTTCACAAAATCGGTTATTCTAAGTTTTTGCTTTCCATATCAATTTTAGGAATAGCCTGCTACTTTCTATATTAAAAAAAAAAGGCTGGAATTTTTGTAGGAATTATAGATCAACTTGGAGAAAACTGCCATCTTAACAATATTGAGTCTTCCAATCCATAAACATGAAATATATTTCCATTTATTTAGACCTCTAATTTCCCACAGAAGCATTTTGTAATTTTCAGTATACAATCTCGCACTTCTTTTGTTAAATTTATTCCTAATCTTTTTTTTTAAAGATTTTATTTATTTGACAGAGAGCATGAGCAGGGGAAGCGGCAGGCAGAGGGAGAGGGAGAAACAGGCTCCCCATTGAGCAGGGAGCCCGATGGAGGGCTCGATCCCAGGACCCTGAGATCAAGACCTGAGCCAAAGGCAGACGCTTAACTGACTGAGCCACTCAGGCGCCCCAAATTTATTCCTAATCTTTTTAATGATAATGTGAATGGAACTGTTTTATTTTTCTACTGTTCATTGTTCATATATAGAAATACAATTGATTTTTGTCTCCTCTGACTTTGCTGAACTTGTTTATTAATTCTAATGTGTATGTGTGCATTCCTTAGGCTTGTTAACTAATCATTTTTATGACATACAGCTTAACAGTAAATAAAACAGAAGGGAAAAAGTAGGAAAAAAAAGAAAAAAGACCAGAACTCCACAGGCTCAGTAGTTCAGAACCATTCAGGGTTAGGGGTGAGTTAGCACCACACATCTCAAAATACTATGACCACACCACAGTATTAGCAGCCGGTGATACTTAGCTTCCTGAAAAAAGAAAAAATAAATCAGGTTCAATGGCTACTATTCAAGAAAACTAAAGATGCATGTCTGTCCACCTGAAAATACCATCTGTGGTGTTTTTAAGGTTTGGCATTTGCTGGAATACATCTGTCTCTTCTAGAAGGTTCACTATGAGATGCTTTCTGATGTATTGCTATATTTTTTCCTCCTGAATCCAGGATCATCCTGTCTGCCACCAGGGCCATCAGACAATTTCCCAGTGGTTCCTACATTCCCCTATTTCTTGGAAACTTCTAAAGTTAACTCGCCTTAGGAAATCACGTCCTGCCAGCATGAAGGAGTTTGCTAAATCTGAGTGGAGGTATGATGCTCCCTGTCTGTGTGCTCAGGACAAGGGCCTGTGAACCAGATGCAGGGAGAAAATACTACAAAGGAAATTAATACTATGGAATGACCTAACGGAGTCTCCAGGGGAGAAGGAAGCCAGTCTGGAGCCATTGAAATGAGTTAAGTACTCAGACACAGAGCACTGCCCCTCCCATCAGCTGGGACAAAACAGATGGGCAGGGCCCGAGGGACCAGGAAGCCCGGGGTGTTCCAGAAGCCGGTGCAGAGCAGTCCTGCGCACAGCTCCTGAGGGATTGCCCAGGAAACAGCCCTGGGATGGGTGTGGAGAAGGCCAGCTGTGCCACAAGGTCCAGGGACCTATCAGCTGTGTGCCTTAGAGGGGCAGGTAATCGTCCAAAGAGTCCCTCCGGCTTCCGTTGGTGACTTTCAGGGTATGAAGAGGGTGCTGCTCTCTGTCACTCTGTCTTGCAGTCCTCTGAGAGAGAGACCTGAGACAGTGTGTGCACAGACGTGAGAACGAAGATGCTGTGTCCCTGCTGATGCTCTGGGCAGGCCTCTCAGCTCCTGCTGGCCCCGAGGTCCTGGGAAGATGCTCATGCTCCTCCCTCTCCTAGTCCAGCCTGACCCCTGTCTCCCTAGGCCCATTCTTACTCTCAGTTCCCCCGCTGCCTCCCTGGAAAATTTGCTTTGGCTTCCCACAGGCATCCCTCTAGCAAACAGCCAAAGTAAATACCAGGTCGCAGTTCACAGCAGCCCATGTGACTCTGAGCCGCCGACCCCGCAAGGAGCCACTGCGCCTGCCTGGCTCCCTGTCAGCTGCTGAGCCAGGTGCAGGCAGATCAGACAAGAGTTGACTCTGGGCTCCAGGCTCTGGCGCCCAACGCAGGGACTGGGGAACCTCATGCTACTTGGCCTCTCGGTAGGGAGAAGACAGTCCAGCAAGAGCGGAGAGCCACTGTCTGGGCCCTGGCAGCCCCAGCTGCACCCTTCCGCAGCAAGCCAAGCCCCCACCTACACCCCACCCACATCCGCTCCAGTGGTTCCCGGGCGCTGGCTGAGCATTTGCCTACTGACAGCCTGCCCTCCTAACACCAGAGCAAGGTAAGGAGTGGGCAAGAGGAGGTGTAAGTGCCCAGGAGAGGAATCAGAAACAACCAGAAACAGAGACAGTCTAGATTCCTACCCAGAAGGCCTTAGAGATAGCCAGAAGCTAAAAACAGTTAGGCTTGCAAATAAGAAACCAAGCAGACAGGTAGACAAGCTTCGGAGTTGTGAAAGGATGACCACAGCCCCTGGCTTCACGGAGCACTGAAGGAGCAGGCTGGTGAACGCACTAAATACTGGTTCTCACGGGTTTGACAGCGACTGATGAAGCAGGACTGAGGCGGCGGGACCAGGCCCGCTGGGGGCAGGGCAGATAAAGTACCAGCCTCGGGCATCTGTGGGAGAGCTAAATATGGGAACTCCAAACCGGAGCACAGCTTGTCCCCTGCCAGGCAACCAGTCAGAGTTCTTGGAACAGCAGCTGTTTCAATAACAGTGTAGGAGCCTTTCCCGCTTCCAGCATTGCAAAGGACCGACGTGTTCCACACGAGTGGATCGCCCCTCAAATGGCAAAACGTGATGCTGATAACTTTAAATAATAATCCTCAAATCAACACCTGTGGCTCTTGCCATTAAAAAAAGAGAGAGAGAGGGTGCCTGGGTGGCTCAGTTGGCTGAGCGACTGCCTTCAGCTCAGGTCATGATCCCAGGGTCCTGGGATCAAGTCCCCGCATCGGGCTCCCTGCTCAGTGGGGAGTCTGCTTCTCCCTCTGACCCTCCCGCCTTCTCGTGCTCTTTCTCTCTCTCTCAAATAAATAAATAAGATCTTTAAAGAGAGAGAGAGAGAGAGAAGCATGAAGCCTGTGATCAAAACAACTCATTTATACAACCAATGAGCACGGAGCAGGTTCCTATTATGTGCCAGGCAACCAGAGCGGTTATATAAATTCCTCAGACATGAACTGCGCTCTGTAAGAGTTTGGGAAGCGGTAGAGGATGTAAGCTGTGTACAGGAGCAGCCATAAAACAAGGGAGATGATGGTACCTCACAGGAGACTGCTTTTCGGAGAGATCTGAACCAAATGCTATGAGGATACATTGATGAGTTTATGTCTATGTATTTCCTCGCTCTGTCTGCTGGGAGAGTCTAGAAACTGACAGCCCAGCAGCCACAAGCATACCAATGCCCAGATCTTGGTTTCTAAGCAGGATCCATCGATAAATACTAAAATTAATGGGACAAACTTTAAGGGGAAACATACGTTCAGAATACTTATCTACAAATTTTCTAATCGTTATGATGGTTTTAACATATGATCACAAATTCTTTGATACCCAGCCCTCCAGGAAGTGGTGCTCCATCCCCTTTGGTATAGGCTAGATGTAGAGACTTAGTTCTAATGAATTATGTATGTAAGGAGAAAAAACAGTAACATTACTGTGGAAAAACCTGGAAAATACCAAGGTTAACAAAATGATCACGGTTAACATCACCCGTGATAAATCACGTTGATACCATGTGCCCACTGACATCAGGCGATGACAAGAGTACTTCCCCTCTGTGATATTTTTCCAGAAATCCATAACCTCAGCCTCTTTTTTTTTTTTTTTAAAGATTTTATTTATTTATTTGACAGAGAGAGACACAGCGAGAGAGGGAACACAAGCAGGGGGAGTGGGAGAGGGAGAAGCAGGCTTCCCACTGAGCAGGGAGCCTGATGTGGGGCTCGATCCCAGGACCCTGGGATCATGACCTGAGCCGAAGGCAGACGCTTAACGACTGAGCCACCCAGGCACCCAACCTCAGCCTCTTAATGAACACACCAGATAAACCTAAATTGAGGGACATTTTATAAAATATCTGACCACTACTCTTCAAAAGTATCAAAGTCATGAAAGCCAAAGAAAGACTGAGGAACTGTTGTGCTTTGGGGGAGACTAAGAAGACATGATGACTAAATGTAATGTGGTACCCTGGATTGGATCCTGAAACAGAAAAATAAGAAACCAAACTGACAGGTAGACAAGCTTCCGGAGTTGTGAAATGATGACCACAGCCCCATAAATGGAAAAACTGGGAAATTAGGATAAAGCCTACAGCTTAGTTAATAGTATTTTATCAATGTCAATTTCTTAGTTCTGATTAATGTACCATGGTTATGTAAGATGCTAGTATAATGGAAGCTAGGTAAGGAAGGGTATACATTTCTATGGGTAAGCCAACACATATCCTGAGCTCACAGGCAAATGTGCATGTTGGAATACATCCTAAGAAGTACAGCAAAGCCTTTGAGAACTAAATCATATAAATCACTGCTCAAGTCCCAGACTACCCCTGAGTGCCATATGCAAGGGGCGGCCCACAAAAGCACAGCAAAGCCTTTGAAAACTATATGGGCAATGGAAACACCGTTCTCAGATCTTGCAGTCTAAACCTAACTGGCATGATTGCTTGCTAAAACAAAATGCTCCACATTCTTTGGAAGATTTTAACATGACCCAGAGTCTTACTATTTAATGTACAAACTGTCTTGGATATCATCCAGAATTACTCAACATATCAAGAACCAGGAAAATCTGACCAGTTCTCAAAGGAAGAGACAATGAACAGATGCCAACTCTAAGATGACCTAGACATTGGAATTAGCAAACAAAGACCTTAAAGCATCTATTATAATCACTCTCCATGAGGCAAAAGTGAATGCTCTTGAAAGGAATGAAAAGTTCGCAACAAACAGAAACCATAACAAAAGAACTAAATGGAATTTTAGATGAGAAATATATTATCCAAAATAAAAAGTTCACCAGACAGACTCAAATAATTGGAGTCTGTCTTCAAAAAAGTAAAAAGAACCAAAAAGAGCATTCCTTAATTTGAGGATATATAAACAGAAATTCTCTAATCTAAAGGACAGAAATGCTACCAATTTCTGGGTATTAATTTTGTATCTTAACAATTTTATTGAACTCATTTTATTACTAATTCTAGTAGGTTTTTTTGGTGGAGTCTTTAGGGCTTTCTAGGTATAGTATTATGTCATTTGCAAATAGTGACAGTTTAACTTCTTTTTTACCAATATGGATACCTCATTTCTTTTTCTTGTCTGATTATTGTGGCTAGGACTGCCAGTACTATGTTGAATAAAAGTGGTGAGAGTGGACATTTTTGTCTTCTTCCTGATCTTAGAGGAAAAACTCTGTTTTTCACCAATGAGTATGATATAATGTGTGGGTCTTATTATTTGAGGTATGTTCCTTCTAAACCTACTTTGTGAGAGTTCTTATCATGAATGGATATTGAATTTTGTCAAATGCTTTTTGTGCATATTGCGATTATCATATGATTTTTGTCCTTTGTTTTGTTGATATGTTGTATCATGTCAATTGATTTGTGAATAATGAAGCATCCTTTCATCCCTGAAATAAATCCTACTTAACCTTGGTGAATGATCCTTTTAATTAATGTTAAATGCAATTTGCTAATATTTTGTTCAGAATTTCTGCATCCATATTCCTCAGGGATATTGGCCTGTAGTTTTTTTTGTTGTTTGTTTGTTTTTTTTCATGGTGTCTGGTTTTGGGATCAAGGTAATGCTAGCCTTGTAGAATGTATTTGGCAGCTTTCCTTCCTCTTCTATTTTTTCGAATAGCTTGAGAAGAATAGGCATTAGCTCTTTTTTAAATGTTTGGTAGAATTCACCTGTGAATCCTACCATGTGGTCCTGAACTTCTACTTTTTGGTAATTTTTTTATTACTGATTCAATTTCATTACTAGTAATTGGTCTGTTCAGATTTTCTCTTTCTTCTTGATTCAGTTTTGGAAGCTTTTATGTTTCTAAGAATTTATTCATTTCTTCTAGGTTGTCCAGTTTGTTGGCATATAAATTTTCATAGTATTCTCTTATAATCCCTTATATTTCTGTGTTGTCAGTTGCTACTGCTCCCCTTTCATTTCTGATTTATTTGGGTCCTTCCTCTTTTTCCAACTAAGTTGTGTTAATCTTTTCAAATAACCAGCTTGTGGTTTCATTGATTTTTCTACTGTTATTGTAGGCTCTATGTCATTTATTTCTGCTGTGATCTGTATTATTTCCTTCCTTCTATTCACCTTATACTTTGCTCTTTTTTCCTAGTTTCTCTAGGTATAAGGTTAGATTCTTTTTTTTTTAAGATTTTATTTATTTATTTGACAGAGAGAGACACAGCGAGAGAGGGAACACAAGCAGGGGGAGTGGGAGAGGGAGAAGCAGGCTTCCCACTGAGCAGGGAGCCCGATGTGGGGCTCGATCCCAGGACCCCGGGATCATGACCTGAGCCGAAGGCAGACGCTTAACGACTGAGCCACCCAGGTGCCCCTAAGGTTAGATTCTTTATTTGAGTTTTTTCTTTTTCTTGAAGTAGGCCTGTATTGCTATATATTTCCCTCTTAGAACTGCTTTCGCTGCATCCCAAAGATTTTGGACCATTGCGTTTCCATTTTCATTTATCTCCATGTATTTTCTGATCTATTTTTTTATTGCTTCATTTTTCCACTGGTTGTTTAGTATCATGTTGTTTAACTTCCACGTGATTGTGATTTCAATTTTTTTTCTTGTGACTGATTTTTAGTTTCATACCATTTGTGGTTGGAGAAGATGCATAAAGAACTCACACAACTCAATACCAAAGAAATAAATAATCCAATTAAAGAATGGGCAGAGAACCTGAATAGACATTTCTCCAAAGAAGACATCCAGAAGGCCAACAGACACATGAAAAGATGTTCAACATCACTCATCATCAGGGAAATGCAAATCAAAACCACAATGAGATATTACCTTACACCTGTGAGAAGAATGGCTAAAATCAAAAAGACAAGAAATAACAAGTGTTAGTGAGGGTGTGAAGAAAAAAGAACACTAGTACATTGCTGGTGGGAGTGTAAATTGGTACAGCCACTGTGGAAAACAATATGGAGCTTCCTCAAAACATTAAAAATAGAAATATCATATGACCTAATAATTCTACTAGTGGGTATTAACTCAAAGAAATAAAAAATACTAATTTGAGAAGATATATGCACCCTTATGTTTAATGCAACATTATTTATAATAGCTAAGATATGGAAGCAACTTAAGTGTTTATCAATAGACAAATGGATAAAGAAGATGGTGTGTGTGTGTGTGTGTGTATATATATATATATATATATATATATGATGGAATATTATGCAGCCATTAAAAAGAGATTATGGTTTGTACAACAACATGGATGGACCTAGAGAGTATTATGCTAAGTGAAATAATCAGACTGAGAAAGACAAATACCATACGATTTAACTTATATTTGGAATTTTAAAAACAAAGCCAATGAATAAAAAAAAAGCAGAATGAGACCTATAAATACAGAGAACAAACTCTGTATTGTAAGGAGGTGGAGGGATGGGCAAAATGGATGATGGGTGGGGAGAGATACAGGCTTCCAATTATGAAATGAATAATAGAAATAAAAGGCACAGCATAGAGAATACAGGCAATGATATTATAATAGCAATGTATCATAACAGATGGTAACTTGTGGTGAGCATAGTATACCATATAGAGAAGTTGAATGACTACATAGTACCCTGAAACTAATATAATATTGTGCATCAACTATACTCAAATAAAAATTAAAAAATAAAGGGGCACCTGGGTGGCTCAGTTGGTTAAGTGTCCAGCTCTTTATTTCAGCTCAGGTCATGATCTCAGGGTCATGAGATTGGGCCCCACATGGGGCTCCACGCTGGGTGTGGAGCCTACTTAAAATTCTCTCTCTCTCTCCCTCTACCCCTCCCCCATCCCGCTTGCACATGTGCGCGTGTGCATGCTCTCTCTCCAAAAAATTTTTTAAAAATTAAAAAATAAAACAAAAAGAACAGACAGAAAATAGGCTGAAAAATTAACAGAGCCTCAGGACCTGCGGAACAATATAAAAAGATGTAATGTACATGTGCTCAGAGCCCTTAAGGAGAAGAAAAAGATATTGGTATGGAAAAAAGTTTTTGAAGAAATAATGACAATAAATTTCCCAAATTCAGGGAAAGACATAAATTTACAGATGCAAGAAGCTCAGGGAGCATCAGGACAAATCCAAATGAAACCATCATAATCAAAGTGTAAAAACCACAGGAAATAAAGAAATTTTGAAAGCAGAGAAAAATGACATGTTACAAGTAGGAGAATAAAAATTTCACTGCAGATTTCTGACAGTAAACATGCAGACAAGAAAGAGAAGAACTGTCAACTCAGAATCCTACATCCCATGAAAATATCCTTCAGGAACGAAATAAAGACATTCTCAGATAAAGGAAGACTAAAAGCTTTCATTGCCAACAGACCTGCTCTAAAATAAATGTTAAAGGAAGTTCTTCGGATAGAAAGAAATGATCCCAGAGGGAAAATTAGAACTTCAGAGAAGGAAGAGCAACAGAAATGGTAAACATCTGAATAAACATAATAAACTACTTCTTTCCTCTTAGGTTTTCAAAATGTGTATGACTATTAAAAGCCAAAATTTTAACATCGTTGGAGAGTAGGGGGCTCTTAATGTATGCAGATGTAACATTTATGACATATGTAACATAAAGGAGGAAGGGTAAAGGAACGTATATAGTTGTGAGTTTCTACATTCTACTTGAAATGGTCAAATATTAAATTTAAATGCAATGTGAAAAGTTAGGTATACATATTGTAATCCCTAGGGCAACCACCAGAAATAAATATGAGGAGATCTAGCCATGAGCAGGGCTGCCTGACCCCTTACCTGGTCTGACCTAGACAGTTCTCCTATCTGAGGCTATGGGGAGTGACTCTCCCCATGGCTCCTCCAAACCATCATTCTGGGCTCAACGAGAACCTCCTCTCACTGCCTCGTTTTCTAATTTCCCCCATAACTGTGCAACAGAGGTTGTTCATAATTCAATCCATGTCCCAATGTTGTAAGGCAAGGAAGAATGTGAGTAAATTCAGGGCCTTCCAGTCCTGTCCTCTGATCTTGCAGATGAAGAGCCTGAAGGCAGACAAAGAAAGTTACTACTTGCTCAAGACCCCACAGCAAGCCACTGTTAGAACCAGGCCTGGAGCCAGATCTCCGAAACTAGAGCTCTGGGGCTCCTTCCCCAGCTACTTGGGAGCAAGTTTTGCATCTGGCTATCCTCCAGGACTATTAATAACGGACAAATATGCAGAATTTCTACACATGAGGCGCTATTCTAAGTTTCTCTATATCTATCTATCTGTCTATCTATCTCCTATCTATTTACCTATCCACACTAAATCCTCACATTGCCTCACTTGAGGTAGACACTATTATTCTCCCTGTTTTATAGAAAGAAAAACTACAACATTGAGGAATTAAGAAACTTGCACATCTAATAGGTGTTGGCCCTGGATCTGAACCCAGATCTGGGTGTAGTGTGTGAGTTCTGAACTATTACTGTCCTCCCCTCAGGAAGACCAATCCAGAGCAGAACTCTCTAAGACATTCCATGATCCAGAAGAAAATGTGCCCTGGCTACCCCCGACCCACATCCCACTCCCCCAGGAGCATTTTTAGCTGGGTGAAGTCTGGTTAAAAGGTGTATGGAGGGCAGCTCTGAAGGGAAAAAATGAGAAGAAGGAGCTGACAAGAGGCGCCAGCAGCCTGAAAGGCGGATGAAGAGAGGTGCTGGAACAGTTACTAGGCAACCTACCTCATGCCTCCCGTCCTCTCAGGACTGGAGAGTTTCCCCCAGGCTCCTCTGTTCTTTCCTAACAACAGCTGATGACACTAGCTCCTTCTTCCCTTCCAGCTGAGTCACTGCTGTCGCCAGTCACATGGTGAGGGCAGCCCGGAGCTGCCCCAAGATCCCTGGTAGGGGCCAGATAAGGAGCCTCCAGTCATGCTGGAGTCTAACCTCACTCCCTGGTAAAGTCCAGTCCCTTGTGACCACCAGGGAAGGGGGGCCCCAGCCAGGAAGGGCATTTTGCCAAGCATCAGCAAACCACATCACTGCTCAAGCTCAGTCTGACTAGGGAGCAGTCGGTGACGGACAGCTTGCTGGTGGGGTGAAAAGGGTTCTCCTCGTCCTGTTTCCCTTTCACTTTCCTCAAAGGTATTTGCTTCACTAGCAGTTCTGTCCAGGGATCCACAAAGTGGTGCTGCTGGTGGGGCCTCACCAGTTTGTCCCTCAAGCTCCCTGGGAAGTCTAAAAGGAAGCAAATGACTCACACTGCTCTCTGTACTCCTTGTCTGATTTAACTGATTCTTTGGAGGTGAAAGGCTATTTTCACAGCCAACTATGAAAAGCCAAAAAAAAATGAGATCATCATGACCCAGCAAAGAGGGACAGGCACTACTCCCTCCCGCAGTAAAGCCACTGAATGCCATTGAGCGCTCTGAGTACTTTCTCTGCCAACAAGCCCACTCGTGTTGGTGTGATTCTTGGTCCAGTCTCTCCGCAGTGGCTTCTCTTAGCACCATCTTCCTCCCCCAGAGACATAATAGAGAGGCCACTCTTTCCCATCACACTGCCCCATTCAGCTCACAAACCATTCAACCACCTTTTAAAATACCCAGTCGTACCATTTTCAGTAAACAGCCTCGCTGGATGCCTTGTAGAAGCTAGATTCTTGACTTCCATAACCCATGTGTGGAACATGCTAGAAATCACTCCCTATTAAGTTAATATCATTAGGAAACATGCCAAATTTTTTACACAGGAAGAACTAAGTAGGGAAGACAAGGAAGAACCTCCCACCTTAAGTGCCTCTTCATTACAAATTGCTCAAATACCACTTTATAAAGGTGTTAGGCTGAGTCTTCATACCAACCGAGCCTGGAAAGGCACTGAGAAGCCCACAGTTGTTTTCTGTTGAAAATAAAAGTACCCTTCAGCCACACTCTAACGTTTTCTCCCAGCCATTTCCAAAGTAGGACCCCAATGCCAGGGTTACTGGGACATACTAAGGGGGTACCAAATCCACTTCCCACCAATTCTTTTGAGAACATCCTAGAGTGGAACCGAGAGCTCTTCTGAGGGTCCCCCAAGGAAGGAGGAGACATGTAGCTGGAGGAGGCAGAGAACAAGGCACATGAGGCTTTCAGAACTGTAAACGTCTTCTACTTGGTGCAGGAGGAAGTTGTGTTTCTAACATATTGTCAATTTTCCAGAAACCAACAAGTAACTACTGTCTGCCCTTCCCCCAACCTGGGATCCCAGATTTAGACACCGGCCCCAAGAAAGCTGGGGTCATTTTCACAAGTACATCAGTGGAGCTCCCATGGGTAGTAAGCAGATGGCTCATTATTATCCCACCCTTCTGGCAAAACACAAAAAGGGCTAGTTTGTCTTGATGAATGAAGCACAGAGTTCTCACTTGGCCCTCACCCCTCAAGAAGATATCTCGCCGGGCCTAGTAGCCCTGAGGCTCTGAGTGGTCATGCTGGGTAACTTTCCACCAGGGTAAAAGGAGATTCCCAACAACTCCTGTGCTCAGGGAAGTTCTTGAACTTCTAATTTCAATAACACTGCCCCCTGCCCTTCGATCACACACACACACACACACACGCACGCACACACACACATGCACACACCATAGCTGGTATAAAAAAAATTGGTTTGCTTTCCTAAGAAGGACAAAGATCTTCTTCAATTCGTCCTCAGACCTTGTCCTCTATCCTCACCTCACCTCCTTCGAAACCACAAGTGAGGCATGGAGGACTGAATAAACTCAGATGGATGAAAGGGTTGTTCCCGACTCCCACACCCATAGCGGAAACCAAAGCAGAAGGAAGGAAAGAATAATATGAGTCCGTGTTCTTAGGAACTCCTTGTCTACAAGCTATCAGATAACAATTGGGCCCTGAAATTAATCTGTTCCCAAAAAGAGATTTGTCCAATTGTGTCCCCATATAAACCCTCAGGTTCCTCACTCTCCATATAGCACAGTCACAATGGGTGGTACCATGTCATCATCCTCCAGATACCCAGAAGAAACACCGATTTGGGGAGAAGCAGCAACATTTCCTCCTACATCTACTTTTCCTCCTGGTGTTGATGTTGAGACTGAGAGGTAAAATGGGCAGAAGGAAAATTTCTTTTTTGGGAAATTAATAAAAATAATATTGTTCCAGTTACTCTTGCTGAATAAGAAGCTGTCCCCCCAAATTCAATGGCTTCAAATGGCACTGATCATTGATTTTGTTCATGAATCTGTAATTTGGACAGGGTTCAGTGAAGCCAGATCATTTCTCTCCATTCAGTGTAAACTGGGCAGCTTCACCAGAACTGGAGGTTCCACTCTTACAATGACTCATTCAGATGTCTGGCAGGGTTCACACAGTCTGTCAGTTCCTCCTCAAGTGGCCCTTTCCATGGGGTGACTTGGGCTTCCTGACAGCATGGAGGCTGGGTTTTCAGTGTGAGCATCCCAAGAGAAGCAAGCCCAAGCTGTATCACTTTCTTATGGCCTAGCCTCAGAAGTCACAAAGTTATCACTCCCGGCAGAGCCATAGGTCCACCCACATTCATGAAAAAACAGACCCACCTCTTGTGGAAGGGGAATTACCATAGAACAGGAAGAAAAGCAGGTTGAATGAGAGACACTATGGCGGCCATTTTGGGGAAAGACAACCTGCCACAAAAATTAACTACAACTAATATATGATGATTCCTTACTCTATTCTACACTTTGGGGTAAAGTGTTTAATATGAATTATCATTTTAAATCTCACAACAAGCCTAGAAAGTGGGTATTAACATTGCCCCCATTTTATACATGGGAAAACTGAGGCTTAGAGGGAGATGAAGTAATTTCTCAGCTTGAAAGTGGCAGAGCTGGACTCTGAATCCAGGCTCACTTGGGTCAAGTACCAGAACTCACAACCACTGCCCTGCAAACCTCTCAGAACTGATGGCTAGCCTTGGTTGGGACTCACTAAAGTGATACAATGGAAAGAGAACAGAACTTGGGCATGGGAACCAAGATTTTACCTCTAGCTCTGCTACTCATTAGAGGTGCCATTTATTATATGTCACGTGCTATGTGAAGCACTTTACATGCACTATCTCACATATTCCTTAAAATAATACTGTAAGGGAGCTATTATGTGATGCCCATTTAACAAGTAAAAAAAAATAAAGGCTCTAAGCAGTGAAGTAACTTGCCCAAGCTACACAGATATTAACTTACTGAACTGGGATTTAAAACTATTCTGTCTTACTCCAGGGCTGTTACTCATCTCAATCCAAGGCCAGAGTCCCTGGACAAGTCTCTTTACTCTCTGAGCCTCAAATGCCTCACCTGTAAGAGCAGAAACCTGTGAAAAGTTTTTGGCTCCAATGGGTGGCCCCAGGCATGGAGGCCTCCAGTGTTAAATGCCTTTTACGCATGGTTTCCCAACCTCAGCACCACTGATATGTTGGGCTGGACAATTCTTTGTTATGGCGGCCGTCCTGTGCAATATAGGAATTTTAGCAGCATCCCTGGCTTCTGCCCACTGGATGCCAAGCGGACCTCCTTCCCCATGATGTGACAACTAAAAATGTCTCCAGACATTGCCAAATATCCCAGGGGGGATGATCTTGCTTTACCCCTCCCTTCCCCCCCGCCTTAAGAACCTCTGCATTAAGGTAACACTATCATGGCCCCGAAGTAAATCTTCAGAGTTCCGGTGGTCAGCATCTCCTTCCCCAGAGGTCCCTCTCCTCTTACTGGTAACATCATCACCAGCTGGGAAGATCAAGGAGGGATCTGGATGGTATAACAAACTCACTTTTTCCCTTTTGTTGGGCCATTCCTTCACTTTAGACCCTTACCGACTCAGAAACTGGTGGCACTCAAATGCGAGCAGGTGCCAAATGCCTGATGTAAGCACAAGCGCTGGCCTTTTTTCCCCTCCCTCCCTTCTGCTCCCCGATTCTCTTTCTCCTATTCTCCCCACACACCCCGTCTCCTTTTCATCAGGCATTTGGCCGAGCAGGGGAGATGCTGTTGCCAGGAAATCATTTGCATTCTTGGGCACACTGCTTCCTAGCAGGCCCTTCCTCTGAGTGGAGCCTAAGGAGAGCCAATGACCCTGTCCCCCAGCTCCAGGCCGGCGGGCACCAGTGGTCCAGGGTCTAGGCACTGCCTTCAAGAGGTCCTTGAGCCTGCAGAGGGCCCCACTCCCTTCCGCACTCCCTCAGGCTCTGCTCACAGGACTCCTGCTGTCAACACTGAGCAAGCCCCACTAAGGAAATACCTGGAGGTATTTCGCAGGTCACTTCAGGACCTCATTCCTCCAAAGCAGAGAGTACTGGAGCGGGGACACACAAGAAGGGAAACGCCTCACCAGCAGCCCACCCAAGTTCTCACCAGCTCACAAGGTGTCTGGGACACAACCACAGGTCAGAGCCTGACAGCTTCTACCCTTGGGTCCCACATCTACCCCTGTGAGAATGAAACCCATTCTCCTTCTGTATGAGAGCCCATCAAAACATCTGATGCATTATCATGTCTCTCAGTTCTTCGCTTCCACAGGTTAATTAACTGAATATCACACAGACTGAATATCAATCCTGGGGTATGACTTGCAAACACAGCACTAGCCCCAACGTGTTTCTTTGCCAGTGTCCCCTCAAAAGAAATATACTCAGGATGAAATCCACACATTATTTTTTTTTACCATTCCTCTATTGCAATTAATTCCGGCAGCATATGTGACAAAATAGAAGAGTATATTTTTGCAAGCCTCAGCTCATCCTGTGACATAATTGCCCTTATATAATTACTTCAGGTTTGTGTCATCATTGGGACATTAGGATTTGTCCCCATGTCCTTCACTGGTGGGATAATTACTTCTCTTAATACTGAGTCTATATTTTATTAACACAGCTGATAAAGACATTAGCTTCCTGGTAGGCACATCATATCAGCAACCCACAGTGAGCTTATAGTTAACGGAAGCATTAAGGTGATTTTCACATTAACTCTTGTTAATGTGGTCAATGGTCTCAAGGCCAGGCACGTGCAGTTGATTTTTTTTTTAACCTAAGGACCAGACTTTACATTTGTCTCTATTGAGTGTTACCTTCTTTGCTAGCTATATTTTTGAATCTCAGTTTCCCCTTCCAATATATTCTCATCCAAGATCTATATGATCAGTATACATGAAAATCCAACCTTCTATGTCTCCACTCATAATTAATATTTTATTAATATTTCAATAAAAATATTGACCAAGATGGCAGTCAATTTTTAATTATCTACCAGAGATATCTGTCCATAAGAAAATAGTCTTGGGCATGATCATCCAGGCAGCTATGCATTCTTCTAAGCTTAGGACCAGTGAGCCATCATTTAAATCTTTGATACAGAATAACTTGAGGAACTTCGCGAGGAGTTTATTTGGTAGAGCAGCGGGTGGGAGCCCAGAAGTTACTATGGTAAGAACTGAGCTGGGAAAGGTGGCTGAGACATCAGAGTATGGACTGGTTAGGCAGCGGCAGGCTGTTTGAGAAGGTGGAGTCAAATGGGAAACTGAAGTTAGAGAGACACAGAGCTGAACGCCCGATGCAAATCAAGGAGACAGGACAGATCTCAGCGCCAGGATCTGCAGGAGATGGAACATTGTCCCCATGGCAACGTCTATGGAATACATAAGAAATGATGTGAATCTACATGATGTAAAAGAGGAATGGAGAGCAAGAGAAACCACCTGGGTCTAGAGGCTGATCTAAGTGGTTGGGTTTCTGAAAAGGCCTCTTTCCAAGGGTGGGGGTCCTCTTTCCTTAAAAGTGGCTTACTGAGCAGATGCTCGGGATACAGAAGCTGACGTCCATAATGTAGTTCCGCAGAGCCTGTGCTGGACCCTGGTGACCACCACTCTTTTCTCTAAGTTTTGCCAAATGGTCTGACTTGTTATCTCTTCTAGGATTTTGCAGGGGGTTAACATCTGTGGTTTCTAGAAACAAACTTCAGGAAAAAAACAGGAGATTTTCTTGCCTGTAGTCATTTGGCGCCTCTTTCTCTTTAAAGAGAACCAAGAACAGGTTTGTGACTCCAATGCCAATTTTTGTTACCCTGTGATATGACTCATCTGGTCTTAAAAGTTGCACTCACTTTGTGCCGGTAGGGTCCTCTTTCCCACCCCCCCTCCTGTCTTTGGATGATGTTTTCTCTAAGTCATGTTTATTCTGCAAATTTTCAGCTTGGAGATCCTTGTCCCTGCCAGAGTAGGGAAGAAAAACAGGAAATAAGCAGTGCTGCTTGCCCTGTCATCTGTCAACATTACATCATCCACTCCTGGCCTTTATTTCTTCATTGTTTTTGATCCCTGTGTAGCTTCCAAAAAGCCCTTGCTTTGCCCTTAGCATTTTCCGCGAGCCTCAGCTTGCTCTGGGATCTCACCTTTCTGGCATGATTCCTTCAGGTTTGTGTCACTCCTTTGAGTTTGTCTTTGACTATATGCCCAATTTATCTTCAACAGAATAATATGTTACCACTAATATTTTATTTAGCAGCCTCTTCCATCTCTCCTGAGGCATTTTCCATCTTAGAGCGTCTGGCTGTGAGATCTTAAGCTCTGTTTTTCTGGCTTTACTGCTGAGCCTGCATAAGCCCAGGCCATACACTCGCAGTGCAGTTCTAGAAGGGCAGAGAACCAAAGAGCATGGCTTATAAAAAGAAATCCCAACCCCCAAGGGTTGTGAGATCTCAAAACACAAGACAAAAAAGGAAAATCAGAGTAACTAGGAAAATTAGGGTACTTAAAAACTCAAATTTCCCTCACCACCTGGAATGTTTGTGAAAAATGCACTCCTGGCCTCACCGTGGACACCCTGAATCACTAGGGTGGAAGCCAAGGCATTCTTTTTTTTCTTTTCTTTTCTCTATTTTTTTTTTTTTTTTTTTTAGAGAGGGAGAGAGGGGGTGGAGGCGGAGAGGGAGAGAGAAAGAATCTTAAGAAGGCTCCATGCCCAGCATGGTGCCTGATGTGGGCTTGATCTCACAACCCTGAGATCATGACCTGAGCCAAAACCAAGTGTCTTACACTTGATCAACTGAGCCACCCAGGTGCCCCACCAAGGCATTCATTTTTAAACAATTTCTTCAGATGTTTCTTATGTATACCACAGTTGGGCAATCACTTCATTGGAAGCCAAAGAAAGAATAGAGTAAGCTTTGATGGTTGAAATGTATTGGAAAATCAAAGCCTACCCATTTCTCTGCATACCCACATCACTATGAATTGAAACTCTACTAATTTCAAAGGGATATTTCAGCCTGGGTCAGAAGGAGGTGAACATTGGAAGACACAAGGCCCTTACTTGAGTTATTAAAGGAGAAAGTTGTAGAGCCTAATTATAGAACTAGAATTTCATGCTGACATTAGAATAATCGTTCTTACATTATTGGTCTTCTTAAGTCATCCCCATTCAGTTGGACAAGAACTTGGTATGCACAAATTCTGATAAATATCAGGGGTTTGGACAGTGGAAACACTTGAGTTTGGAGCCTGGAAGACCTGCATTGGAATACTGTCTTCCACTTAATAGATGAGTTAGTCAAGTTGCTTACCTATAGATGCAAAATGGGGATAATAAGACTAATGCTGAGTTTTGAGAATAAGGAATATATCAACGAATAAATAATATAGCTATAAAGCACCTACTGTGTATCAATTGTTCAACCTAGATTCCTTTCTCTTCTTCCCTTAGGAAGATACATGCCCAGATAGAACTATTCTTCCTATTCCATGGAGAATACTTTAAAAAACTTCACATCCAATTTAGTGCAGTATGAAACTGCTGCAAACAGTCAAAAGTTCCAGGACAAAATGGACTGAATATGTCTCAAGTGGAGTTCTAATTTAAGACTTGTCTTCAATTATTCATTACCTGTTCAAATTTATTTTTGCTATATCATAATTTCAGAGAGAGTTTTCCTAATAAGGATCTAAAAATTAGAAATCTCTGTTTTACAATGTATCTTGGAATTCTCTTCATGAGAAAATATTTTTGGAATATGAAGGCTATGGGATTTTGGAATTCTCCCCCATACAAATTCCCTTCTTTTGAATAATATTTAATCTTTGTAACTACAGTGTGAGTCCTGGGAGACTATATCTATGATTATGGTTCTGTTCTTTTTAACTAACAATGCTGACCCATTGACAATTCAGGGCTTTCTCTGTCCATCTACATTTCTATTTATGAGCTACATAGCATCTAGTTTACTTGATGGATCCTTCCCTCAAACTCCAACAACCCCTTAGCACACCTCCTGACACTTGTTTCCAGACTGCAAGAACATTCCCCAGATCTCTTATGGGGAAGCCTTCCTGCATTTTAGGAAACCCAATAGGGAGTTCTGGTTTATGGTCATATCTTACATTTACATAATGACTTCTTTGATGGTCAGCCCTTAGAATAGAATCCTAGAATGGAGCTTGCAGCCAAGCCCTTTTGTATGAAAAACAAGGCCTGGAATGTAACTTTTTCAGTGCCTGTTGCTGGAGGGATGGCTAATGAAGTGACACATAGTTAAGGAAGGATCAAAGTGCTAAGTGTGGAAATTTTTTTCAAACTCCAAGCAAGACATGACATTCTTTTCCAAAGTGGAGGCTTAAAACTTTATTCTTATCACTACTGCACAGAGAGGGCAGCCAGAGGGCTCTGGTAAGTGAGTCATTTTCATTAACAGCCAACCATTTTATCAACAGGTAAAGGAAGGAGCCAACATTTGCCGGGTACATTGGAGAAGAGCAGAGCTGTTTGGAAACATTCATTAGTAAGATTCAGTGTATAAAGCAAGTTTACAAGAAAAGAAAGAGAAGCTGGGGGAGGGAGGAAGGGAGGAAGGGAGAGAGGGAGGGAGGGAGGGAAGGAGGAAAGAAAAGGAAAAGGAGAGAGAGAGAGAGAAAAAAAAGAAGGGATACAGGGAGGTAGGAAGGAAGGACAGTTGGTTCTGGCACCAAGTGAGCTGGGGACAAGAGCAACAGGGGACCCACAGAAGAGAATGCTGATTACCTCAGAGCAGAGACTCACTCCTCAACCTCATTTGTTAGGGTGATTGAATGTTCTGTGGTGAGCAGGAACTGGAGACTGATATGAAAACTCACTGCATGTTCTTTAAAGTTTTTGCAATTAACTGTGTGTGCCAAATTATATCTAATTTCTATTAATGATTTCAGTCATTCCTAACTATGTCTTTATTTTCATGATCCCTTTGAGTATGTTCAAAGGAAGGTACATGGCTAGGTGAACACTACTTGTTACAGTTAAGGCTCTGATATCAAGAACAGTAATCCGAGTAATCTGAGCCCTCCCACATCTATTCTCAAAATTCTGTCTTAATTAGGCTTACTTCCCAAGATTTCTGGGTCTTAAAAATAAAAAGCAGAAGTGATCCATAAAATCAATAGAAGCTCCTAGATGTACATTTTGGTTAGTGGGGTCCCTCAACAACATTTATACTGCAACTCTTTTACTTAATTCAGGAATTTCAAATAGGAAATAGGAAGCAAGAAAGGAGTATTAGTTAAGGAAGGTGGTAATCAAGACAGTGCTAGGCATTTGGAACTAGCTGCTTGTAACAAATAAGAAAATACAAAATGGTTCAAACACCACGGAGGTTTATCTACCTCAGAGTAAATAAGGTGGACATTCCTCCTCAGTGGAGGTTGGCTTGTCTCCATTGCCCAGCTGCCATTCAAAGTCTCAGACCAACATTGACTCTGCCACCTTCATAATATGGTTTCTAAGGGCATCATAACCATCTCCATCCCAAGGTAAAGAGCATGGAGAAGTGTTTATGGGAGATTTCTATAGACCAGGCCTAGAAATGGGACATATGACTTCTGTTCACATTCAGTTGGCTAGAACTTAGTCACATTGGCATCACCTAATTGCAAGGGAGGCTGGGGAATGTGGTCTTAGCTGAATGCCCAGGAATATGAGGAAAAAAGTTAGTCAACAGTTAGCAGCCTCGGACATAGAAGGTATGTATATTTATACCCCCATCCCTCCTCAAATCTAGAATAACAATGCTTCATTTCCAGGACCATTACAGAAAGTCAAAAGATGGTTATGTTTACTACAACAGGAGTTGAGTAAGAGCTACTGTTTACTGAACACTTACTGTGTTCTAGGACCCATGTTAAATTCACACATTATCTCATTTAATCCTCATATCAACCCTGACTTTGCAGACAAGATGACAGGCTGAGAGAGGACAAGTGACCTGCCCAATGTGTCAGAGACACTCAGTGGCAGCTAGGATTTGAACCCAGATCATCTAACTCTGATGGCCAAGGCTTTACTGCCTCATTCATCATCACATCACAGAAGGACCAAATGTAAATCGCAATCTGCTCCAAAGTTAAGCCAGGGTTCTTCTATTTTCAACATCAGGAAAAGGAAGAAATGATCTTCAGATTTTGAAAATCCACAAGTGGATGAACTTGAAATAGAAAATCAGGAAAGCCTTTGGCCAAGTTTAGAAATCCCTCGAACTTCTTGGTTTCTGCCATTGAAACCTTGCTTGAGCCTTTCTGGTTTATTTTTAGTTTTTACCAGGCACCAATTCCTGGATCAGTGAAGCAGGTTTAAATATTCTTATAAGTATTTTGGACATAAGTGAGATTTTTTTTTTTAACTGAATGTGAAAGAAATGCAGAGAACTATGGGATGAGCATATCTAAAATAAATAAGAGCCAAACACTTAAGCAGTAAGAGGACATATCTACCAAAGCCTGTTGGGCCTTGCTGTGGCTGGCCTTCCTGAAACCTTGCTTGTTCCTCTAATCTACTGTCCTTGCCCTGAGCCTGGAACGTGAAGACCCTATGATTTACTTAGAACCCTTTCCCAAAACTGTTTGAAACCCCAACAAGGACAACGCAGATCCCTAAACTCTGCGAGCACTTTTGTAATCTTTGTGGTTTGACCTTAACTTCCCACATGGAATTCGACACCTAGTTGATCCCTTGGGCCAAAATCAGGAGATGGGAGCAGAGATCCACACCAGAAATTCCAGGCGAGTTGGATTAGTGAATTCTGCTCACCACTTTCCACAGGTAGCAGCTTGTGATACCTGTTGGGCCAGGCATACCCTCAGGTTCATGTTCAACATGTCTTCATGGATGGTGGTCCGAACGCAAGACCATCTGTCCTCCTACTACACACCTACTGGTGAGCACCTTGCTCCCCTTTTGAGGCTTTTGGGAAAACGATCACCCTTCATCTCTCCTGTGAGTCTTCCAGGCTCGGCCTCACTAGCTACATGTATTAACATGCATCATGCCATGAATCATGCTTGAATGGAATCTTTGTTTCCCTTCATAACTGTAGAAAGAAAAGAGGTAAAGACAAACAAACTTGCCTTGTTACCTACCATGACAAGATCATCCTTTTCTTCCATATAACTTCTTTTTTATTAAAAGAAATAGAGTGAAGTAAAAACATTCCTGGAATATGGCAAACTGTTTATAAACCTGGGTGGTATACAAGGGTGATCATTATACTATTTTATGCAGTCATTTCCTGATTTTTAAGTATTTCATAATAAATCAAATATTAAAGAGAAATATTCTGGACTGAGTTTCTTGTTTTTATTTCCAGTTCTACCAATCACCACTGGGTCCTAAGCCACAGAGAACTAAATCCTTCCAGCAACCATGCGAGCTTGGAAGTAGATCCTTCCCCATGCAAGCTTTCAGATGAAACCTCAGCCCTGATGGACACATTGATTACAGCTTCATAAGAGATCTTAAAGGAGAGCCCCCAGTTAAGCCATGCCTCCATTCCTGACCCACAGAAACTGTGAGATAACAAATGTGTGTTATTTAAGCCACTAAGTTTGTGATAATGTTATTATGCAGTGACAGATAACTGACAAGGTGCTTATACCTAGAAATGGCAGGACTCCTCTCCTTTTAGGTCATCAATATAAGGTAACTGGGCAGTCTAAAGAATACTTTTGCCTGAGTGCCATCCTCAGATACTCTATTTAATTGCTCTGAGCTGTGACCTAGATATTAGAATTTTTTAAAACTACTAAAATTACTCGATTGTACCACAAAATTTGAAAACCGCCGCAAAGCTGGTTATTTCATATCTCCCTCCTTTTTCAACTGTCACTTTTCTGCATTCTGAGATTCCCTCCTACAAACCACCTTACTTCATACTCACTTCAGACTTTTTGGTCTGCCTGGGTATACACAATCATTTCTTCTCTTGTACATACTCGTTCTTTAGTACCTTGTTCCAGTCAAATAGCATTGGCAAACCCAGGCAGTCATAGAGTGTCCAGAGACAGTGGCACTCAGAAAAGGGATAAGTAGGTCTCTGTACTTCTGCACCTTGACCTAATGGTAATGGTACCCAGGTGGGGAAGTATAGGATGGCAATGTCTATCAGGAGGAAAGGAGGAGTAGGAAATCTGGGATGGAGCATAGCATTTTTGATCCATTAGTGACACATCCTGGCACTGTTTAAGAAGTGGCAAGAAACCACCAAATATGCTAGCTCATAAGTACAATAAGTAATAGAGTAAGAGCCACCATAGTAAGCATATATAGTAAACGGTAGGTCTGAAATTTTGGGGAGAAACCCATAGCCTTGCTCCTTCCCTTGATAAAATGCCACATAGTGACTGTCACTTCCTCAGTGTCTGTATTTAAGGGCATATGTCTGTGCATGTCTGAGTATAATATACAGAAATATCGATTGTTAAGTTATTTTTACTAGTTAAAATGACTGGTGGCTAACTTGTTCTGACTGATAAATGTGTTTCTGATTTGTCTTTGCAATATAACACAGAGGACACTGGGCAGAAATCTGCCCAGAGCAATGTGATCATTACGTTAATGGTTTGGGACCTTGAGGCCCCCAAACTGCAAGGGCACAATAACCTGACTTGAGGGAGAAAATCCTGCCCTGGCTAGAGGCCAGGGGGACAGCTGACAAGGAACATAGCTTACATGTGTGCAACTGGCTTCATGCTCTGTTCCATCACCTCATGCTCTACTGATCCCCCTGCAAACACAGACAGACACCCCAGACACACTACTGCTGACTATGAATGATCATTGCCTCCTCTCCCTGACCCTAGCTGCTAAACTATGCTAGAGGTTAGACATTGATTTATTACTTGTTTGCTGTTAAAACTGGCCTTTATAAAAAGGAAACCAATTTTAACAGTGCCTTGCTGTGAGAGTTTTTATCCCTCCTTAACCCTTCCCTTGAACAAAGGAACCCTAAAATTAAGGCAGCAGTATACCTCACTCCCCACAGATCTAAACTGCTCTGTGCCCTATCCACAGAGCCACCCATCAGAGGCAGTAAAGCGGAGTGGATGGGAACATGCACTTTGGCATCAATAGAACAAGGTTTCCCAGCTCTGTCTTTTACTGGCTTCACGACACTTGGGCAAGATACTTAACCGTTCTAGGCCTCTGCTTTGTCATCTGCTCACCACAGTACGAGTCACATTTTAAGTGCTCGAGGAATAGGAGCTATTATTATTGTTATTTATACTTTTCCACTCTAAGTATGATCGGTCCAGGTGCATATTCACAAACTCAGTTACAGTCCACACAGATTGGAAAATTATTACCTCTATCCCCATCCATCCCCTCAAAGAGGAAATCAAGCCCAAGATAGTGGCTTCATTCATTCTTAGTTACCCACCCACATATTTCCATGTATAGAAGTCAAAATCCCCATTTTTCTTAACAAGTACCTATTGCATATACAAAGCACAGTACCTGGTGATAGAGGAGAGAAAAACACATAACACTTGTGAGCTTAGAAGTGGATTCTTCCCCCTTCAAGCTTTCAGATGAGACCTCAGCTTTGATGACATATTAATTACAGTCTCATGAGAAACCTTGAAGCAGAGGCTCCAATTAAGTCATGCCTGGATTCCTGACCCACAGAAACTGTCAAATAATAAATATGTGTTTTTAAGCCACTAAGTTTGCAGTAATATTGTTACTAGAGGCACCTGCCTTAGTAGCTTATAATCTAGTTGGGGAAACACAACATGGCTACTACATGTTAGCCAAGAGTAGGAAGCAGCATTTGACTAATGGCATAAAAACACGTTTAATACCCAAAGTGATCTATGATTAATCTACATGTAGCATTATCACTCTTTAATGATAAGTAATAAACCCTAAAATACAGTATTGAGGGCTTGATTGTGTGTGTTTAAATTTAGATGGTGATTGTTAAAAAAATTTTTTAAACTTGATAGCAGGGAGATATTATGCTATTTTTAGGTAGGCATTGTACATATCTTTATCCATGAAACATGCAAAAGAAATAGATGTATAAGACTTAAAAATCTATACCTGTGCAAAATTTACTATTATCATAGTATTAGCTTTGGCTATTCACAATGTAGGGAAAAATACAGTTTTCATTTGTTTTGACTCACCAACCAGTTTTTAGACTGAATAGATGTCTGGGTGGAGTTTGAGCCATGGTGCTCTGGACTCCACATTGAGGAATGATGAGGGAAGAAGCCTTCTGATTCTAAGCAGCTCTAAAGGTGTTTCTGGCCTCCCATAATCCTCTGCTAACTGTATTATGGAAATGATCGTAATTACCTCAAAGTCCCTGGTGATTCCTGTGTCTTTGGTGCTGCTCACTGTCAGTTCACCTCGGCCAACCAGCTGTCTCATGGACTTGCCTTTTGTACCAAACCTTTAATGAAACTGGCATTTGTGTCAATACACTTTCAGCCCATCTTACTGAGATAATTATCTGGGTCACTCAAATTTCAGCTACTTCAAATAATTATAGCCTTTTAGCCTTGAATATGAAGTGATGATTAAAGGAGAAGGAATCGGGGTCCCCATGCCTAACTCAATTCAATGGAAATGCTGGTAGGTCTGAGCTCAGTCCTCCGATTTGAGTGCACAAGCCTGCGGGCTATGTGAGGGACTCGCAGAAAATAAGCCACTCATAAAATACACAGCTGTTTGGCGGAACCATCATCTAAAATGTGGACACAACAATTTTACACATTTTAACACATTAGCTGTGGAGGGGAAAGGCTATCTCATGGACACCATCATAAAGACTGCTGTGTGCCGCAGTGACGCCAAGCATCAACAACCAGAACGTGACTCCATTTTCCCTAAGAACAAAGATTACAACAAAAACCACTCTATAGATTTCAAAGCTATCCACATCCAGGAGCTAGAGACCAGTTTGACAGTATCACTAGATTTCTTTTCCATGGCTTGGTAAAACTTCAAAGGACTGACTTTTGGTCGTTTTATGTTCATCCCTATATTCTTAATGAGACAAAACTCATTAATTACAAAAAGACCCATGTTCACGTTTTGGTCAAAAGCTTGAAATGTTCTGGAAAAAAAAAATTATCTCTGGAGACCGGGAAATCGTTAACTCTTAAATCCCTTTCATTCTGTGGGACTAGGACTAGAAAGACAAAGCCTTTTATGAATCACCCCCTGCCCCCACTTCCATCTCCACCTGTCAACGTTTAAAACTGGAGACTAATGGTAGACAGGCTTCTCCTGCAGATAGTAATTGCCTTTCCAACAGAGAAGCTATCTCCAAAGCAACCAAGATATGAGCTATGAATTCAAGCTGCGACTCTCTATGTAAATTGCTGGCAGTGAAATTGAAATTTCCCAAAAGAAAGCTGCACTGATTCAGTCTATTAGATGCATTCCTAGCTCAGACGCAGGGATGTACTCTAGCAGCTAGGAAATTGCCCATACCTTGTACACTGTACACAGAGATAAGACCCAAGCGCTTTATAACCTGATCTTAAATTTTAAAAAGAAATCCTGTCATTATTGATAATATAATTCAATAATTGTTATTCATTATTTAAAGCAGCCCGACTGTCCACAGCTGCCCACATTCGCTCCCAAATGAAATCATGATGTTTCATACACCCCCATCTCACATTAGCTTGTTTTTCCCACATGGGCTTTGTCATGCTTTTGTGCAATGTATTTTTGGTCTTTGGCATGCCTTGACTACTCGGTATTAAATGTTTCCATAAATTTTCCCGTTTTGCTTGGTTTGGTTTTAATATTTTTTGCCATAAACTCTTCTACCCCAAAAACAGGATCTAGGGTCAGATAATGCTCTATTGTGCTAAGCAATATTATTATTGTTCAGTTAATAAACAATGTGCCTAAACAGCCTTGCCTAGGGGATGAGATAGGTGAACCCTCATAGGCACAAAATTTGGTGAGCACTTGACATGGACTTCCAGATCACTGAACCACTCATACTTCATTCAGCCCACGTCCGCCTCCATTGGCCATTGCCCACCAGGCCCTCCCTCTCTGGAGTCCATCCTGCTTCCCCAGCCCCCACACTCCCTACACACTTGATACCTGCAGACTCCCTCAAAATCTGCTTATGAAAATCAAAGAAGAAGGGGAAATAAACGTGAGACGTTCACTCTGTGGCAGAGTGTCCCCCAATATTCACTGTCCCCATCTCCTATTACAATACAATCCTTGATTTTTAGCTGGGTACTTGGCTGCCTGGAATATACTTAGGAATGATCTAGGACTAGTTCAAGCAAGCCAGGGCATATAAACAGAAGTTTCTTTTTGGCAATGTTTAGGAAATTCCGTTAAAATGGAGAAGGCTTGAGCCCTTTGTCCTTTTCTCCATCCAGCTGTCTGGTAGATATGGCTAGATTTCTAGCCACCATCTTGGTAGAAGAAATCTAAAACCATGCCCTAGATATTACAGAGAACTCTGTGGAACAGAGCCACCATACTGGCCCTGAACTGTCTACCTCCAGACCTTACAGTGAGAAAGAAACTTCCAGCATGTTTAATCCGTGATTACTTGGGGTGCCTGATGCTTACAATGGAATTTGATCTTAATTATAGGCACTCTGATTTTGATTAGCACCAGAGGCTGGTTTTGTTTGTGTGCATTCAAATCATGAATTTTGAAGCACCCAGTAAGATCACATGTTTGACAAATGTTTGACAAACTAATTAAAAGACTGATCCCATTAGTAAAGAAAAAGTTCGTTTTATTCACTAATTTAATGCCAAAAAACATCCGATTTTTAACAAATGAAAACAAAAAAGCAAGTCTTATTTTTTGTAAGCCTCTTGTTATGGAATTCTAGAATCTAGGTTCAGAAGACCGCTCACCAACTATGAGATTTCACTTTCTGGGACTCACTTCGCTCAGCACTTTGCCCCTTAAGTTAGGGAGATGAGAAGTGGGGAGGGAGCAGGGTAGAAAGAGAGCCCGGTGGGTATGCTGCTAGCCCTGCAGCCCGGCTTCATCCCAACCTTCAGAATTCCACCTAAGATTTGTTTTAAAGAGTTTCACTAAGGAAATGAGAATTGTAAAAATCACTGGACCAGATAATATGTAAGTTCCCTTCTAGTTCTGACATTTTAAGATGAGAAAGACTCCCACGTGGCCAGAATTAGGCAGGTGGTAGCGCTGCTGCGAATTGAGTCAAATTGGAAGCGGCATTGTCCGGGATGTGATGCCAAAGGCAGAGCCTGAGTCACAGAAGGCAGAAGCTGCACAGGAAGATGTCAGATCCAGTGGGAAAGCGACAGTGCAGGACTGGTTTTTTCTGTTTGTCTCCAATTATGCATTCAATGTAAGGACAAGTACGTGTAAAGAATAGACATTTCCTTAACAGACACATAGTAAAAGCCATATATTGATGAATAGTTATGCATGTTATAAATGAATAGAGCAGATGATGCCTGGATGCAGCTCATCTCATTTATTCATGAGCTGTTTAAGCAGAGAAAAGCAGCAAGGCGAGGGGTGGAGAGCACCCCCCCCCCCCCCACACACACACACACACACACACGCAGTGCTTGCTAAGGCTGGCCCTGGCTGGAGGTGTTCATGGTCTAGGGCAGGGACCTGGGAACAGCCCTGCCCCTCCACCCCCGACATGAAATGAATACAGGTCCAGGAGCTGGGAGACCCTGCTCTGGTCTCAGCTCTGCTCTTTTCATTAAGCCATTCTCCCTCGTGGAGCCTTCGTTTCTGCTTCTGTAAATGAGGTTGGTGGAAATAGTCTTTAACATAGTTTTCATTTGAAAATTCCAGGGTTTAACATGTAAGATGTGTGTGGAGGGCGGGGGATGCTTCTTCCCTGCTGGAGATGTGTCTGGATGGAGCAAACTGCCCCAGTGGGACACTCCTGGACTCTTTACCCCTTGACTAACACTACGTCTGTGGAGGTGGGGACCTAAATGGTTAGTAACTTTTAGGGGGACTAGTAGCCAAGGTCAACTCCTTCCCGGCTGGCACAGGGGGCGAGCGGCTGACCTCCGCTGCTACTCTCGGTGCCAGCCCGCCCTGCAGTGGAGCCAGCATCCATCGATCACTGCCTGGGGCACAGTCAGCGGTCCTCACTCAGGACCTCAGCACCAGCAAGTCCTCTTGGTTACATCCTTAACGATACATCCTTAAACCCGGCCTGGGTGTGACTTCATTTCATAGCTGAACGTGGAGGTGGGCATCAGCCGTCAGCCCACATGCCAGGTTCAAAAGGGCTGCCTTGGTCCTGTTGATTCTTTTATAAAACAACTTTATGGAAGATGCACTATTATCCCCATTTCATAGACGAAGAGACTGAGACTCAGAGTTTAATTAACTTGCCCCAAGTCTCATGGCTGGGCAATACTGTCTACCTCATAGGGTTTATGTAAGAATTGTGTGAGCTGTTTGTGAATGTGCTTTTTCAAGTTGTGTCTTCGAGGCCCCGCTGTGTGATGGGTGGGGGACCATGTGATGCAGCCTGTCTGGGGAGCGGCACCCATCAGCAGCCTGATGGATGAAGGGAGAAACCTGTCTCCAAGAACCTTTCATCTCTTCATGCGTCTCCTGCTCAGTAGCCGCTAGCTGAGCAGAGGAGAGAAGTGGGGTCATTGGGTTCCCAAGGAAACCACCTCTCTCAGCCGAAGCCTGAGGCTGAGAGGAGACGGACAAATTTGGGAGAGCCAAGTTTCGCTCAGGAGGTCCAGCTCACCTGGGAGCCTCAGGATGGCCTCCAGCCCTCCCTGGCAGAAGAGAGAAACTTCCACCTGGCAAAGCTGTCAGCCACAGTTAGAATGAACCATCTGCATGCTCCAGCAGCCCCTGGTTTAAATATGACCTCCTCCAGAGGTGTCTTCAACTGCCTGGACTAGCAGTTATCAACCCTGGGGGCCCACAGAACCCCCTGGGAGAACTTTAAAAAAAAATGCCTGGGCCCCATCGCTGGGGAGTCAGTATTTCTGGGGTTGGCCCAAGAAGCTGGTGCTGGAAACGCCGTTCCACGAAGCTCAGCCCTTAGCACCCCCGGGCCCGCATCCCACTTGGATGCAGTTTAACAAATGTCACCAGCATCTGGTTAGTAGGATGGCTGCATTACCCGCTGGCTTGTGACCTCTGTGTCAGCAGGGAGTGTGTGGTCCTCTCCCCCGCAGCGCTTCGCACACTACTTGACGTTCAGCAGCAGGTCAAATAACGTTTGGTGAATAAAATCAAAAAGTCATCACTTAGAATTCAAGACTTTTTTTTGAAAAGCTCAACATATTTTGACAGAGGTAAGTCAGGTAAGTGTATATGTGTGCATGTATGTGTGTCTCAGGGATGCACAGGGGAAAACACACTTACAAACAGCCATACAATTTCTTACACAAATCTTATGACGTAGATTGTCTCACCTAGCTGTGAGCTCTTGGGCAAGTTACACTCTGAGCCTCAACGCCTTCATCCTTAAAATGGGGAAGAATGGTGCCTCCCTCACAAGACTGTTGACGGGTTTCAACAAAATAACTCTAGCACTTCGCACACTTCCAGGCTCACAGGGAGAGTTCAAGGAGGCTAGCCTTCTTGTTATTATCACTATCATCTCCTCATGTTAGAGAGGGTAAACTGAGGCTCAAACAGGGAAAGTGACTTGCCCAAGATCCTACAGGGTTAGGTCTAAAACCAAGGTGTGCTGGCTCCCAATCTTGTATTTTTTCATATATTGCACTGAGAACATGTGTTTGACCCAGGACGAAGCAGGCGGTAACAGCCTAGTTTCCAGACAGGAACACTCACGACCAAGAGAGGTGACTTGCCTTGAAGCCACACAACCGACGGATCAGGATCAGTCAGAGGGAAGAGCATGGCACCAAGAGTTGGGTTACTTCTCTCTGCTCCTGCACAGGCCACCCGTGGACCTGCAGCAGGCCTCAGTTTCTCCCTGTGCCTCGGTTTCTGCCCCTAGACCGGGGGACTGACGAGTGGCCGCTAGGTCTCCGCCAGGCAACAGCGCGGGTGCGCTCCGTCCTGCCTGGTGCAGAGCACCCTCCTATCTCCCTGGCAGCCAGGGCGAGCCCGAGCGGAGGGACAGTAAATTAGCCCATGCTCCCCACAAGGCCTGGCTCTCCATGGAGCCGTGGAAAGATGAGGCCGCCCTTGGGACATCCCCCCCTTGGCCCAGGCTGCCCACATTCATTGTACACATCCTGAGCTAGGAAGCTCTGGGGAGCCTGTTCCAGGAGATGATGATGGTCTCAAGCTCTTCTCTGGAGCATTCTGCAAGGTGGGAAATAGCCACTAACGAGTCTCTGGCTTGTCTGTGGCCTACCCCCATGTCTCGCTCACTGGTTCTTTTTTTTTTTTTTTTAAGATTTTATTTATTTATTTGGCAGAGAGAGACAGTGAGAGAGAGCACAAGCAGGGGGAGTGGGAGAGGGAGAAGCAGGCTTCCCGCGGAGCAGGGAGCCCAATGTGGGGCTCGATCCCAGGACCCTGGGACCATGATCTGAGCCGAAGGCAGACGCTTAATGACCGAGCCACCCAGGCGCCCCTCGCTCACTGGTTCTGCCGGTCACAGAGCTGCATTCTCCCAGGAAGAGTGGCTCTGGCTGTCCTCTAAGCCCAAGAACAAAAGGAAACTAGACAGAGCACATATTAAAAACTAGGCAGGAAAAAATAGACCCTGAAGCCACATCAAAATATTTCGAGTAATTATTTCTGAGTGATTTTTTTCTTTGGGCTGTCCCATGATTTTTTTCTAAAGATTTTATTTATTTATTTGACAGAGAGAGTGCACAAGCAGGGGGAGTGGCAGGAAGAGGGGGAGGGAGAAGCAGACTGCCCGCTGAGCAGGTGGCGGGATGCGGAACTCGATCCCAGGACCCTGGGATCACGACCTGAGTCAAAGGCAGATGCTTTTGACTCAGCCAACTGAGCCACCCAGGCGTCCTGCCCATGATTTTTTTTCTAATAGCAAATAGGTACTAGTTTTCCAAAGAGTATCTATGACAATTTTTTATGTTTATCCAGGCAGGAATTCATGAAGAGGTGAACTGCCTCAGCTTCTTGCTTTTGTCTTTGCGGCGGCCAGGTGAATCTACGCTGTGGGCAAGGAAGGGGAGCCAGAGATGCCCAGCACCCGTGGACACGCAGGACAGAGCCTAAGAAGCTGGACAGAGCCAGGCACCGCCCAGATGAGATAAGTGGGACAGCCTGTCCCCCTGCCCCAGGGCCACCTGTAGGTCAGCTCATTCCTTCTCACCTACCTGCTCCCTGGATAGGACTGTCCGTGGCCTGTCTCTGGCCAGGGCTGAGCTGCTCTCCAGGGCCCCCCGGCCCCACACTTAGCCATTCACACTTGTCTAGAGTGTCAGGACAGGACAGCCACCCTATGGCTTACTGCCAACCAGAGGCTTGAGCGTTTTGCTTGTTAACTCATGATCACATCCTCACAAATCTAGGGAGAGATCTGCACTGGCCCCAGAGCAGTGCTGAAAGAATGGCCACCAATTACAGAACATTCCCAATATACCAGGATCTTTCCAGACCTTCGGTCATTTGTTCATTCGGCAAATACCTGCTGACTTCCTGCTACAGACCAGGCATGATGCTAAAGTGCTCTCTGCAAGCCAGTCCGTAATGCTGCCATTAAACCCCAGCCCATGTGACTTGTCCCTTCAGCAGCTTGTGACTCCTTGAAATGTCACTGCCTCGGCTGCTTGGACTCCAGTTTTCCTCCTTCTTCTCCGGCTATCCCTTCATGCTCCATGGTAATTTCTCCTCTAGGGCTCTTTAGTAAATGTGGGCATCCCCAGGGTTCCAGTCCAGCTCCACACTCACATTCCATCTCCTGCCCAGAGCTTTCACCCGAGATTTAGACAGTGGCTCTCTCCTCACATTGTTGGAACCTGCCCTCGATGCTCCCTTCCACAAAGCTGTCCCCCTGCCTGTGTTATGTGCAGGAATGAATGGCATCCCTTTCATCCTGACACTGAGACCTCCCCCTTCTCCCTCAGCCCCAGTTGGCATCAAACCCTGTTGACTCTACTCCTCAGTAATGTCTCTAATTGTCTCCTTCCGTCTCCCACAGCCACTACCTACTTGCAGGGCCTCACTACCATCACTTCAACAGCTAGCCGCTGCTCTCATCTTCCTCAGTCAGTCTTGCCTCCTTCAGTCTATCCTCCATCCTGAGCTGGAGGAGCTTTCAGAAATTTCAAATCTGCTCATCACTCCCCTGCTCTAAATTGTTTTACTGGATTCCTCCTTGATTCAAACTCATTATCATGGCCTACAGCCTGATGATGACCTTTCTAGCATCATCAGGCACTCCCCATTCCTATCGATGCTCTAACTATATTAAAATCAATGTAGTTCTGGTACCATGCCAAGTTCTCCACGCCCATATATACCTTTGTACTTGCTGGTCCTGCTACTTGGAAAGCCCTCCTTTACTCCTTTTATCATTTAAGATGTAGTTCAGGTGTAATTCCTTCTAGGAAGACTTCCCTCAACCTCTAGTCTTTGGTTAGGGGTTGTCCTCTGGGCTCCCACCCTTTCCATACATTACTTACTCACAACATCTAGCACACGGCTCTGCAATACCACATGTATTATCTCCCCATTAGACTTTAAGGTCCTTAAGAGCATGCCCTGTCTTTCTCATCTTTGTCTTTGCAGTGCCTCAAACCACTATGAAAGTCGGTATACAGAAGATGTTCAGTGGAAGGATGAGCAGACAGGTGGGTGGATATGAATGAATAGGTAGATGGCGGAGACCCAGATGTGACTGGGGTTAAAGAAGTTGTCTGGGGGCGCCTGGGTGGCTCAGTCATTGAGCGTCTGCCTTCGGCTCGGGTCATGATCTCAGGGTCCTGGGATCTGCTTCTCCCTCTCCCACTCCCCCTGCTTGTGTTCCCTCTCTCGCTGTGCCTCTCTCTGTCAAATAAATAAATAAAATCTTAAAAAAAAAAAGTCTGTTCACCCCCATCTCTTGACTCCTCATCTCCCAAGAATGGAAAGAGTAACCCTGAAAAATGGCTCCAAAGCCCTGTGCTAAGGAAAGTTCTGAAAGCTGTCTAGGAAAAGCATGTGGCACACACAAAGAAACAGAGTTTGATAAGCAGGCACAATTTTTTAAATGGGGTATGTCCCGGTTGGCATGAAAAGAAATTCAGAAAATGCTATTATGTAAAATTATAACCACATATACCTTCTAAAGGAGTGCAAAGAGCAAAATTCTCACCCAACAAATAGTCTAAATGTTCCACTGGGTACAACTCATACCACTCCACACCAAGCCACAGGGATCTTTGATAAAGGGGAACCTCCTAAAAATATCTAAGCACCTGCTTTGACAAGAAAAACAAGAACAACCTGCAGTTAATTAGTATGTTCGGAAAAGAAAGACTTTCCAAAATCATAACTGAGATCTTTCGTCGAGGCCCGGAAATGGACAAAACCAACTAGACTGCTACCCTAACAGTCCCGATAATGATATTGAGTCTTTCCTGAGTGTGGGGCACTGGGCCTCCCTCTCCCAGAGCTCAACATTTCACACCACAGCTTTCCTCTCATCCTCAAGACAACCCCGGGAGGAGGGCAAGGCAGGTATTTTTATCCTGAGAAAACAAATAAGGAAAATGAATGGGAGGAAAGGAGAGGACTCTGAGCTTGGGGAAAGCTGATGCCAAATTCCCTTTCTCGTCTCTACTTTGAAGCAATGTGAAAGGAAATTTGCAACCAGCCAAGAATAGGTGGTGAAAACAAATGCCACTTCCCTGCCTGTCTGACAAAGCTGTCCCCCCAGCTACACTTGACAGTGGTCCTCCTCCCATCCTCTCCTTTATTCTCCTCTTAAATTCACACTTCTCCTCACTCATGATACTCCAGAGCTGAGACACTGATGTTCTCCTGCCCTCAGACACCAGCGCTCCTTGTTCAGGCCTTTGGACCCAGACTGGGACTTACACCGTTGACTCAGACATCCACTCCCGCCATCCTCGTTCAGACCCACCACCACGGCTGGCCCCCTCAGATCTCCCCTTACATGTAGAAGACAGACACAGTCCTCTGATGGAGTGATTTAGGAGGCTCGAGAAACTTCTGTTCCCAAATGTCCTCCCCCTGTAATGATTCCTTCCGAATGGGCTTTTTTCATTGCCCTCTGCCCACCCTGCCTCCTTCCTTAAAATGTAAACACTCCTGAGGATAGGAACACTTGACAACACAATTGTTCCTAAACTTCTTTGTGATTCGGCAAGTCTCGGTGTGGTGCCTGGGAATCAGCATGCCTACCTAGCACCCAGAAGAGATTTGTGGAGTGTACTTTGAGCAACACTGTCTTCAAGCCACAGTGTGGTCTTATTTTCTAATGCTTTCCTCCTGGCATGGCTGAGAAAGCGGACTGCCGGCTGGCCTGGTTTCTCAGATGCTCGTGCTGCAGAACCAGATCCTGGAACACTGAGCAAGAGGGGTTCTGCACGCCCATGTGCACACACACACACACAGAGCTGCTGAATGCAGGTCCCGCCCCCCCCCCAGCACCTAGCCTGAACCTAGACCACCAGCCAGCCTGCCTCTGGGGCCCCAAATCCAAAATGCTGGGTAGGTCACAGCCCTCCTCCTCCCACAAACAAAAATAGAGTTGAGAGACAGGCAGCACATTCCTGCCTGAGGATACATATCTCTGGGCTGATTAAATAAACAGAGCTTAATTAAATTAAAGTGAGATCAGAACCTGCCTAAAGTCTGCTGGCCGCGCAGGAGAGTCCCTCATGCATCTTTCATTTTCATAAATGAATGATTATTTGTCTGCTTTGGGGCTCGCCCTGAAGGAAGGGGTGCCTCTGGGTAGAAATGGCTCCCTCCAGTCAGAGAAAAACAGTGATGCAGGATTTCTGTTCAGGGGACCAGGAGGCTTTTTTGTGCCTTCTGGTGGGGAGTAAGCATCATGCCCTGTTACTGGGTACAAAATGAATGTGACCGAGTCTGCTTTCCTGAAGCCAGAGAATTGTTAAGAGCTCTGGAACAGTCAGCCAAGTGTATGGTGGAGAGACAGAGAGAAATGGAGAGAGAGACAGACAGACAGACACTGAGCACTGGTAAAGCTACAAACTCACCCACAGATGAGGCTATTACAAATACGCTTAGCAAGGAGGGGAAAAAAAAAAAGCACTTGTTCCAGAAAATTTTGTCAAAAGAGATAAACAGCAATGGTGCAAACCTTATGGAGCAGATAGAATTCCTCTGCTCGGGAGGGCAAAGCCCACGGTCGCCTTTGAGAGGCTCTCCTGGGGGGCACATGGGCCGGTGCAGCTCAGGAAGACCAGGATGGGCCTGCCCTGCCATTGCCGTGAGAGTCCCTGTGCTGGAGAAAAGCTGAGAGGGAGGGCACGGACCCCACGGCCCTAGGGGACCCTGCAAACAGGGGACCCAATGCCAGCGCCCCGCCTCTGCCCCATCTAGAATCAGACTGGGAGCGGCGTTGTGCGCCACAGCCTGGTCTCCAGGACTTGCTCTTCAGTCCTACTGGTCTCGCCCAGCAGGCTGGGAAGGGAGGACGGTGGAGAAATGCCCATTTTGCAAGTTCCAGCGGAAAGCCTTTGGGGAAGGAAGCTGAAACTAATGGGCACGCTGTGGCTTTCATTCAGCCACGCTCCTGTCGCTTCCATGAGCCTGGAAATGTGAGAGAGGAACTGTGCAATCGATCGCTGTCCTTTGTGCGTGCCGGTGACACTGCTGACGGTGTCATTTTTTGGCTTCAAACTTACACTCATCGGCAGGACTTCGGCTCAGATTTCTTGGAGAACTGACAGCCCACATCACCTTATAGACTCTTCAAGCTCCACCGTTGGCTGCCCACTCAGCGCATCTCTCATCTCCTCCTACTACCGACTTAGACTCGGCGGCAACTGGGCAGACACAGCTGTGCCCACAATGCCACTCACCTGTTTCCAATGCCGAGCCCTAATCTGAGACTTAGCCCAGCCTGGAATCCTTCTCCATGAGCTTTCTGACCAGGAGGAGAGGTGTCTTCTTGTCATTCTGACCAAGGGCTCCTTACCCAGTGAAGCCTTCCAGACGCCTTCTCTAGTTGCATTCACTCCAGTAATCGCAGAGGTGTGAGGATCAAACGAGAAAGCGCAATAAACCGTGAGGCATTCCACCAATACACTGCCCTGTGTCATGGCTGACCCTAAACTTTGAGCACTTTGAAGACACATTTAAAACCCAAAGGACCCGGGGCTCCTGGGTGGCTCAGTCGGTTCAGCATCTACCTTGGGCTCAGGTGGTGATCTCTGGGGTCCCTGGGATGGAGCCCCGAGTCTCCCTCCACCTGCCACTCCCCCAATTGTGCATGTGCTCTCGCTCTCGCTCTCGCTCTCAATCAAATAAAGTAAGAAATAAATAATCAAATACATAAATAAATAAAATCTATAAATCAATCAGTCCCAAAGGACACAGGGCTTCTAGCTCAAAGTGACAGATTCGACCAATAGGTTTATGTTCTCTCTCAACAAAGAAGCTAAGAGAGATCCATCGGAAGATTTAAGATTTCAAAATGTTTCTGTAACATGTAAAGCACGGAGGAGCGTTAAGTAGGCTGAACATAGAGGTTACAGAGAAGATACAAAGAATGGAGGGCAGGAGGGAGAAATGAGGGTAGAAATGGATTGAGAGTCTGCATACAGAATAACACCCTGACAAGTCTCTCCATCCCTGCTTACAAAACATATGGTAGCCAGGCATCTACATAAAAGCCCAGAAGAAAAAAAAAATGCCTAAAATTAGAGCTGAAATTTTGTCTCTCCAAGGAATGTGAATGAGAGTTCTGGGAAGAAGTAGGGCATCACATGTGGGATTACCGTGTGTTCAGTAAACCATCTCATTCTGACATTTAGGGACCCTTCAGAGGAGCAAGCAGCTGCCTCCCACTGACTAAAGCAGAGCCCACCACAGTCAGCAAGACTCAGCCACCAGCCCAGGGCTCCCGGGCAGACTTGCTACTGTCTCATTCTCAGCCATCATCACCACACCATTGTGAAAAGCCCGAAATATGAAACACAAAGACCAAGAAAACAAACGATAAAAGGATCTTGGAGGGAAAATAAAGAAGAGAAGAGAATTGGGGCGCCTGGGTGGCTCAGTCGTTAAGCGTCTGCCTTCGGCTCAGGTCATGATCCCAGGGTCCTGGGATCGAGCCCCACATCGGGCTCCATGCTCCGCAGGAAGCCTGCTTCTCCCTCTCTCACTCCTACTGCTTGTGTTCCTGCTCTCGCTGTCTCTGTCTCTGTCAAATAAATAAAATCTTTAAAAAAAAAAAAAAGAAGAAGAGAAGAGAATTGAAGTGAAAAAAAAAAAACTAAAAAATTTCCAGAGACATATGAAAAGATGCTGGATCCATCAAATATAAACGTAGAAAAGAGACCATCGGAGAAAAATTCTCAGAAAATACAAGTATGACTGCTAAAATTCTTCAAAGTTAGTAAGAATTGAAAGATTAAATTCTTGAAAATATCCCAGAATGTTAAACGTGAAGCTAAGGAGGCAAAAGGGGGGAGGGGGGAGAAGGTACATAGGAGAAATCCAACTAATAGGATTCCCAGAAAGAAAAAAGAGAGGTCATGTAAGGATGGAGATAATCAGTGAAATAACCAGAAGACAATTTCCTAAAGCTGAGGAAGGATACAAGCGTTTATGTTGAAAGGTCTCCTTTAATGTTCAGAACAGGCCTCTGTTCAATCACATCGCTGTGATATTTTGGAACACAAAGGATGACACTAAAATCCTAAATGCATCCAGAGAAAAACAGAAGAGGTTCCTGACTGCAACAGAAACAACAAAAATGATCAATATGCTGACTTACAGAGAATAGAAATGTACTGGAAGGATGTTGAGCGACTATCTATTGATGGAAGAGCTGTGGAAAGAGGCTCAGAAAATAGGCAGAAACAAAGAGAGGCCAAAACAACATGGAGTCAAGGTCCTCTTACAGAAACAGCCTGGTTCCTATGGAGCTGCCACTCCTGCTGGGTCCTGCGCACCAAACCCAAGGTCTCCACCACTACCGCTGAACTCCGAACACTTGCCCACCAGCAAAATAAATGTTTGCGCCGTTCACTCCAGATTCAAAGTCCCAGACGGGAGCGTCTGATGGGCTAAGCTTAGGCATACGTCAGTACCCTGGTTTTTAGAAGTCAGAGAGAACACCTGGCCTCCTGTAAGAAACTTGGAACCCTGCACCCCACCAAGACTCACACAAAGTAGATTCCTCAAGCTTCAGAAGAGGTTCAGATGCCAAGCAGTTAACAACACCCAAACAATAAATGTGCACCGCAGCGCATCCTTCTGACTCCACCATCTTTATATATATACTTCTCTCCATACTTAAAACTCCAAAACGTATATTAAAATGTTCATACCTACCACATGCAATTATCTTCACATTCACTCCCTTCGTAAAAGCCAAGTCTCATGAGTTGGTGCATCCACTAACAACTCAAGACTTTCTACACAATGTCCATCTTTCTTCTAGCTCTATCACAATCCCTAATGATCTGTACAACTTTTGGACTAACATGCCTGGTACAGGACAGCGAGACAAAGAGAGGTAGGAAAAAAATAAGTTAAATAAATAAGTAAGTAAGTAAACAAATAAACACCCACACATATATGACGTCTGGGAAAATATTACAGTCTTCATTTCTGCAGCTAATCACAAGGCCATGGGGAATTTACTCCTCCTCAGCTGGTAGTGGTAATAGGTACATTGTAGGTAGAAAAAAATAAATCTAAACTTAAGAATTTATTTCCCTGAAGACCAATCACTGCCCTCCACATGACAGGAAAACTCTGAAGCAATCGCCCTTCCCACACGTGCCTGGCTGACCCTCTCTGCACGCCAGAGCGGAGTCCCGGGGTTGTGCTCGCGCACTGCACGCTAAGAAATGGCAGTCAGCCGATCAGCCTCTGTGCCTCTGATTATCAAACCCCCCCTTGCAACCAGGAGTCTTGGGTAAGCAGCCTCACGAAACACAAGTATTCTCACACTCTTTTCACTCGGAGAAGGCCAATGCGTGTAACTCTTCGCCAAACCCTCGGCCTCCCGCCCTCCAGTGCTGCTCTTTTTGGATCCGAACCAGGGGCCGAACAACTGTGTCCTACCCGTGAAGCAGTGTACATTCTTTCCCTGGGCCACTCGGCTTCCGTGCAAATGGACAAGGAGATGTACTATTCAGAACTCTGCCCACGAGGAGGATTTCTCCTCCCCAGTGTCCTTCAGGCGACCCTAAGTGAAGCGGCTGCTCCAGCCTACTTCTGTCCGACCGAGAGCACCGAGCTCTTCCTTCAGTGCCCGGTTCTCAGCACTTGCTAAACACCTCTCCCTCCCTCCTGCAACCCCAGATACCTGGAGAGTAACTTCTTACATTTTTCACTCTTAGGTCCAGTCCCTGAGCACTAGGGACAAGATCTCCCTTGATGGAGATAAATATATTTGTAGAGACTCAGAGAAAGACCTCAGAGTTCCTCTGACCATTCTTTCCTTCACGACTATTGACAGCCCTGAGGTGAGTTACTCACAGGGTGGGCACTCATGAGGTTGCCAACTGGCTGACCTGAAAAGGTGGGTATTTATGGCCCCAGATGTTGGAGGTCCCAGAGGCTTCCCAGTGTTTATTATGCTATTTAAAAATAAATATATTTTAGCAGGTTGGGTGCCCAGGAAGCAGATTCTGAGATGGATATTGGTGGGCAGAAGGTTAATTAAGAAAACTCTTAGAATGGACACTTCCGGAAGGGAAGAGAAAGATGCAGGATGAGGTCGAAGGAACACTCGGACTGTGATATCAGGATCAGAAAAGGCTTCAGCGACCCCACAGGGAAACTCAGCCACCGGAAGGGCCCTTCAGGGTCATCCTCAGCGGGAGCACATCATGCCCGGCCTTCTAACAATAAATTTTCATTGGAAATAATTGATCTATATTCAGATTTTATAAAAACGTAACAATTTACAAAGTAGATTCATATACCCACATTGTTCCAAACATACTTAAAAGTTTTCCAATAACCAAATTGCGTATCAGTTTTTAAATTTGAGTTTATAAAATTTAAAATTCCGTTCCTCAATTGCCCTAGCCCCCCTTCAAGTGCTTAGTCACCACATGGGGCAAGCGGCTGCCATACTGGACAGTGCAGGCCCGTACTACGGAAGTCATGTTCCTGTGCTCCTTGTACTAAAAGGACATGGTTTTAGTCCCTAAGTGCCTCAGTTTCCTTGCCTTCAATTTGGGGCCAATAACAGAGCATCTATGCAGGTCATTACCAATGCACCAAGAGCCAACTTACCAAAAAAAAAAATGTATACAACAGGTGCCTACTTTTGCTATAAAGCTTTTAGAGAGTCTATAGTTCAGGAACAGGAAAAAGGTAAACTGAAGAGTGAGGCCAGCCGATAAGAGCTGACCATGACAGATTCCAAGTAGCGTCAGAGTGTCGCATGCCTACAGGGTTTTACCCTGACCAGAGATCTCACCCCCTAATTCCAACAGGTCAGAATGTCCTGCTTTTTTTTTTTTTTTTAAGAGAGAGAGCAGGGGAGGGGGCAGAGGGAGAGGGAGAGAGAGAGAACCCCAAGCAGTCTCCATGCCCAGCACACAGCTCAACGTGGGGCTCATTCATGACCCTGAGATCATGACCTGAGCTGAAATCAAGAGCCGGATGCCTAACTGATTAAACCACCAGATCCTCCCACTTTGCCTTTTTTACAGTGTTCACAGTTCTACCAATTACAGATGCCTCTGTTCTATTTCAACAATTCAAACAACTCTCACACATACAAGATTATTAATCATTCAGATCTTAGAGATAGTTTTATCAGATGGCTTTCCTCTTAACACCTAAGTGCAATTAACAGTGAATTCAAGATCTTTCAGAAATGAAAGGAAACTATAACTCTGGGGCATAAAGCACATCCTGGGGGTGAGCAAACTTGGGTATGGTGCTTCCTTGGGGAGCTGAGAGCAACCGGGGAGCACTGGGAAATCTGGGATGGGGGCATCAGGAAATGGGAGGGGCACAGAAATAGAGGAGAAGCTGGAAAGGAAATGTCCAGGAGCGCGGTCCTGCGGAAGAAAACACGGGACACTTTTTCCTCCTTCACGTCCTCGCTGGTTTTCATCTCCTACTTCTCCTTTCTCCTCTTTTTCCCCCATCTTCTCCTTCATCCCTCCTCCCTTTCACATTTCCTCCTCTTTTTTGTCTTCCCCACTTGCCTCCTCTAAGGGCTTCCTCCTCCCAGTAACTAGGAACCAAGCTAGTATTTGCAGCAATGCATCTCAGCTACATACTGAGTTAAATGGCCTTTTTCGGACTATCCTGGGAAACTACCACAGCATATATTATTATTATTGTAAGAAAATGAGTTCCTAACCCAAGCAACTATTCGCTTAGCTGGCAACTGTCTATATATAGACTTTGGTATGCAGTGCCTTGCCCACAGTAAAGCTCAATAAATATTAGTCTATAGGAAATAACTAAGGATGTTAACATCCTTGGATATGAGTATATTCCATCGCAAAGAAGCAAACCAAATGCATCCTGGTTTGTTGAGTGGCCATATTTAGACCAGACTGTGATTAAAACGTTCATCCATCAAGTCAGGAGCCACCTTTTATTATAACAACAAAAAGCTTCCCAATAGCTGGAGGCCATATGTTAAATAAATTTAAAGAAATACTTTCAAGCAGTAAATGTCAGCTTCTTACATCTAAACCCGTCAAAATGATGAGTTCTAAAACTTCATCTAAATTCACTGTCATATTTATAAATGGAAGGTTATTTTTCTGTTTCTGCCACATGAAAATAATCAAATGTCACACTTAAATTTGACCAAATTCCCCGGTAAAACTTTCAAATCAGTTAAGAAATACCTCCATGTAATTTGTCTAAAATGCTGATTTAGTATTTTTTGTCTTTTGTCTGAATGAATATACGCACAATGAAAATAATTCTTTTGTTCTTTGGGGAAAAGTGCTTTGGTTTGTTTTTATTATTACTATGAACCACATAAATGAAAGCATTATAACAATGTTAAAAGAAAAATTTGCTCACAATTTCACCACCTCTGCAAATCAAAATGTTTTTATTCCTTTAACTTTATAACTGCAACTTCCATCCGGATTAAGACAAAACTGTCACACACACTGACGTCATTAACTAATTAATTATGCAAACAAGTCCTCCTCAGTCATTACTGTTTGTATTATCATTCTCATAGCTTCGTGGCCGAGAAAATAAGGAATATGGCTAGTGTGGAGCCAGAGTACGACTCTCCACAAGTCCAGGCTCGACCCTGCTCCCACCCACCTAAGCATCCTGGGAGCTCAGCAAGCTCTTCTTCTAGCTCCCTACCAACTGCCGCTTCCAGATGGCAAAGTCAGACACTTGAATACTCACTCCAGCTTTGGAGAAGGAACCTCCGCACCATCATCACTGCAATTCTTTGGAGATTTATTTTTTTTTTTTTTTTAAAGATTTTATTTATTTATTTGAGAGAGAGAGACACAGTGAGAGAGGGAACACAAACAAGCAGGGGGAGTGGGAGAGGGAGAAGCAGGCTTCCCGCGGAGCAGGGAGCCCGATGTGGGGCTCGATCCCAGGACCCTGGGATCATGACCTGAGCCGAAGGCAGACGCTTAACGACTGAGCCACCCAGGCGCCCCCAATTCTTTGGAGATTTAAATGTACACGGAAAACCGTCCTGACTGGGGAGGACTAAAGTGGACTCTGCCAATCAAAGTGATTGAACCTGCAGAGCCTAGCCGCACTCATGTACGGGGCTGTCCCTTGAGCCAACTAGTAAGAAGGGACTCCCTCCATCTGTGTGATGCTGACAAAGGGGTGAAAGGAAGAGAGAACACAGTGCTCAACACAACCTTACATTACATATGCAAGGTGCTGAACAAATGTGTGCTTGCTGATGATCTACACGGAGGAAAGTACACAATCGGTAAACTCAGTAAATTATTCCAGAGTAATGACGTCTCAGTCACCACAATTCAATCAAGAAACAGAACATTATCAGAAACCCAGAAGCCTCCCCCTGTAGTCACTACCTTCTTTCTTCCCCAAAGGCGAACACTATTCTCATTTCTAAACCCTGTGGTTTATTCAGTTTTATAGCCGGGGAACCTCACCCACGGGACACAAATGTTTATTCTAACACCATGATTTAGATTTGCATGTTTTTGAACTTTATATAAACGCCACTGCACAGCATACATGTTTGTGAAACTCATCCATGTTGAGGAATACAGTTGTAAATGACTCTCATCTTTTACCTATGTATTCAATTGAGTGCATATATCATGATACATACAAGTACCTCTTCTACTACTGAAAGACATTCGGAGTGTTTCCAGCTTTGGGCTATTACAAATAACGCAGCAATGAGCATTCTCTTGCATGTCTTTTGGCGCACATATGTATGCATTTATTAGGTATATATCTAGGAGAATCGCTAGGTCCCAGAGTATATGTAAATTTAACTTCATTGAAAGTTGCCAAGCTTTTCCAAAGTGGTCATATCAATTTGCACTCCCACCAGGAGTATATGAGAGTTCCAGTGGTTCTACGTCCTTAACATTTGGTATTGTCAGTCTTTTTAGTATTAGTCATTCTGGCAAGTGTGCAAGTATTTCACTGTGTTTTTAATTTAAACATCTCTGACCACTAAAATAACTGAGCAGCTTTTCATATGTTTAATGGAGATTGAGTGTTCTCATTTGCAAAGTTCCTGTTGCCCATTTTTTTATTATTCTTTTTCCTACTGTTTTATTTTTTTATAGCCTGCAAATGATCCCTATATACACCGCAAATATCTTCTCCCACTCTGTGACTTGCCTTTGTAACTCTTAATGGTATCTTTTGATGAACAGAAGATCCTAATGTTCTTGAATAGGAGAGTTCAAACATTTTCATTTCTGCCCAAAAGGATTAAGGGATGGAAGAAGCAAAAAGCAACTGTGAGATGGAGATGAGTTTACACACACATGGAAACCTTGCCTTGTGCACGAATTCATTAAAGCCTGATCCTGCAAGTGAAAAAACAAAAAGTAAAAAAGATCCTCATGTCAATGTGGTCCAATTTATGAATCCTTATTTTCTGATTAATGTTCATGTGTTCTATTTATTTTTGTCTTCCCAAGATCATGGGAACACTCTCAAATGTAATCTTCGGAAAGATTATTGTTTTATTTTTCACGTTCAATCTACAATCCATCTGCAATTTCTTTGTTATGTGAAGTAGGGGTTAAAATTTATTCTTTTAATGAATACCTAATTGACCCAGCACTGTTTATTCAAAACACATCTTTTTCCTATTGTTCTAGAGTCCCACCTTTGTCATAAATCAAGTGTCCATATACATGTAGGTCTATTTCTAAAGTGTATTCTATTCCACTTGCTTTTTTTAAGTTGGAGGTGTAGATTACCCTTGCACTGATACACTGCTTTTTAAATTACTGACACTTTAAAATAAGACTTGACATCCATTAAAGTAGGTCCTCCAACCTTCTTCTTCTTCAAAATTGTATTGGTTATTCTTGGCCCTTTACAATTCCATATAAATTTTAGAGTCAAGTTTGTCATTTCTACCTGAACAGCTGTTGGAATACTGAATGAGACTACAGTGAATTTATAGATGAATGTGCAGAGAATTGACATCTTTATTAAGTTGAGTTATTTAGTCCATAAACATAGTCTATCCTTCCACTTATTGAGGTTTTAATTAATTTCCATCAACAATGTTTTGTGGTTTTCACTGAAGTCTTACACATCTTTTATTAGATTACTAGGGATTTAATACCTTTTGATGTTATTATAAATGACATAATTTTTTAAATTGATTTTCTAATTCTTTGTTCTTAGAATCAATATATTTTTACATATTTACTAAATCTTGCTAAATTCATTTCTTAACACCAATAGTTTATATGTAGATTCTTTTGTGTTTTCTATATACACAATATGTCATCTGTAATGATAGTTCCAATCCATTTACACTTGTTTAAAAATTATATTACCCTGGAGCACCTGGGTGGCTCAGTCAGTTAAGCATCTGCCTTCAACTCAGGTCATGATCTCAGGGTCCTGGATCGAGCCCTGTATTGGGCTCCCTGCTCAATGGGAAGTCTGCTTCTCCCTCTTCTTCTATCCCTCCCTCCCCCAACTTGTGCTCTCTCTCTTTCTCTCTCAAATAAATAAATAAAATCTTAAAAAAAAAAAATCTGTGTCACCTTATTGCACTACCTAGAATTTCCAATACAATGTTGAATAGATGTGGTCACAGCAAACATACTTGTCTTGTTCCCAATTCCTGAAGTATAATGTGCTATAGGTTTTTGTACATACCTTTTGTCTGGTTAAAAATATTTTCTTCCATTCTTAGTTTTCTCAAAAGTTACTATTATTATAAGTATAAATGGATATTGAATTATATCAGATTATTTTTATGCCTATTAGATAACTATACAATTGTTCTCCTCTATTTTGTTAATGACATGAATTACATTGATTTTTAATGCAGAATCAGTACCATATTAATAAAGTACAGTCATGACATATTATCCTTTCTATTTTTATTTTTTTTAAGATTTTATTTATTTGAGAGAGAGGGAGAGGGAACACCAGCAGGGGGAGGGGCAGAGGGAGAGGAAGAAGCAGACTCCGCATTGAGCAGGGAGCCCGATGCTGCAAGGCTTGATCCCAGGCCCCTGGGATCATGACCTGAGCTGAAGGCAGATGCTTAACTGACTGAGCCACCCAGGTGCCCCTATATTATCCTTTTTATATATCACTGAATTTACTTTGCTAATATTTTGTTTAGGATTTTTACATTTCTGTGCCTGAGAGAGATTGCATTGTCATTTTAAATTTTTTTTGTAAAGAATTGTCAGGTTTTCATATCTTAAAATGAGTCAGAAAGTTTTTCTTCTTTCTATTCTTTAGAAGAATTTATGTAAGAGAAGCATTAATTTTTTTCTTTTAAGGTAATTTAGAACTTCTCTGATAAAGCCATTTGGGCTTGGAGTTTTCTTTGTGGTAAGCTTTTCTTTATGGATTCAATTTCTTTTAGAGTTATAGGACTACTCAGATATTTTATTTCTTCTGTGTCACTTCTGGTAAATTTTTTTTCTAACAATTTATCAATCAACTAAGTTGTCAAATTTAGTGACATAAGGTTGTTCATGAGATCCTCTTATTATCTTTTGAATGTCTATAATATTTGTAGTTTTATTCTCTTTTTCATTTCTGATATTACTACATTGGGCCTTCTTTCTTTGTGACTGGCCTTGCCAACAGTTTATCAATTTTATCATTTTTTTTAACCACGCTTTGTCAATCCTCTTTCAGATATTTTTTTCCTACATCATTCATTTCTGCTCTTAACTTTAATATATTCTTCCTTCTGTATTCCTGGGGCTTAACTTGCTATTATGTTCCTACTTATTAAGATGGACTGAGATGACTGATTTCAGTCTCTTTTTTTCCAAATATATACACTTCATGCGAAAAAATTTTCCCTAAGCATGGGGTGCTTCGGTTGCTCAGTTGGTTAAGTGACTGACTCTTGATTTCGGCTCAGGTCATGATCTCAGGGTCATGGTCTCAAGGTCATAAGATTGAGCCCAGCCTGGGCTCTGCATCAGGTGTGGAGCCTGCTTAGGATTCTCTCTCCCTCTGCCCTCCCCCACTACACTCTATCATTCTCTCAAAAAAAAAAAAAAAAAAATTTTCCCCTAAGCATAGTTTAACTGCATCACACATTCCAATATGTCATATTTTAATTATCATTCCAGTAAATATATTTTCTTACTTCCACTGCTAATTTTTTTTGACCCACTGGTCAATTAGAAGTATATTGCTTAACCTCCAATTATTTAGGGATTTTTCTAGTTATCTTTTTGTTTTTGGTTTCTAGCTAAGTTTCAATGAGGCCAGAGAACACAGTTGGTATTACTTTCATTCTCTGTGGTTTTACTGAGACTTGATTTACTGCTCAGCATATAATCAATTTTGATACATGTTTTATGTGCACTTGAAAATAATGTGCATACTGTAGTTATTGGGTGCCGGATTCTATACATGTCAATTACATTAAGATTGTCAGTCATGCTGCTTACTAAATTTTTTGTGTACTTGTCCCATCAGTTACTGAGAAAGATGTGCTAAAATTGCCCACTATGACTGTGGATTTGTCTAGTTCCTCTGCTTTTGTCAATTTTTACTAGCACTCTAGCCAAAAAAAGACAAATAAGAATTTAAGGCCTAAAAACTGAGAGGCAGAAACAAAACTAACCCTATTTGCAGAGAATATTATTGTTTACTTAAAACCAAAGGAAATCAATTTTTGAAAAGACTATCAAGAAAAGAAGAAAAGTCAGTAAAATTGTGAGGTAGAAAACTAATATAAAGAGTCAATAGTTAGAAGCTAGATTATAATAAAAGGAAAGATTCCATTTACATGAATAATAGCTACAACAAAAAAAGATGAATATCTTAGGAATAAATTCAAAAATAATGATGTATGGGGCGCCTGGGTGGCTCAGTCATTAAGCAACTGCCTTCGGCTCAGGTCATGATCCCAAGGTCCTGGGATGGAGCCCCGCGCCAGGCTCCCTGCTCCACGGAAGGCTGCTTCTCCCTCTCCCATTCCCCCTGCTTGTGTTCCCTCTCTCGCTGTCTCTCTCTTTGTCAAAATAAATAAATAAAATCTTTAAAAAATCATAATAATGATGATATACAGGACGCATGCTTAAAAGCATCTTCAAAACATTCCAGAAGAACACAGAACTCATAAACAAATGGGAAAGCATAACCATACTTTTGGACAAAGGTAGCTCAATATCATTATCTTTTCTTGTATCAAGATTACACTGATCTTCCTAATTTGATTTTTAAATTTAGAAATATCTCAATAAACTTGTAAATAGCTTCGTTTCGGTTAGACAAAGGAATTCTAAAGTTCATAGTGGAAAATAAGCAAACAAGATTTGCAAGAGAAGCTTTGAGAAAAGGACCAAAGAAGGGGGATTATCAGATATAAAAACATTCACCCAAGCTCAAAATTAAAGCAACATAATACTGCCTCATAAATAGATGAACCAATAGAATAAAAAGGAAAGTCCAGAAAAAGAACACAAACACCAAACGTGAAAACTGAACTATTGAATAATATTGGGAAAATTAGGTAGCTATCTGGGAAATATTAATGTTGGACTCATACATTACTCTGGGTTCCATGATATGTTCCAAATCAATCAAATCTTTAAATATAAAAAATAAATCAACAAAAGTAGCAAATGAATACATGAAATAGTATTTCATGATCTTAGAGTGTGGAAGACTTGGCATCTTCCACATAGGGTGTGGAAGACGATGACCCTGAGATCATGGCAAAATCCAGAAACCATGAAAATATATCAATAAATTCACCTATATAAAAAATTTTTTAACCTCTGCCTGACAAAAGTAAACCCCACCATTAAAAATACATAAATAAATAAACTGACAAACTGGAAAACATCATTACAATTAGTCACAGACATAGAAAAATCTTCTTATGGTGTATAAAGCCCAAGAGACTGATAAAAGGCCAATAACTCACTAGAAAAATGGACAAATATTATAAAGAGGCAATTCAAAGAATATGCAGATTGTTCTCAAATATATTTTTAAATGCTCGATTTCACTCATAGCAAGAAACATGCAAATTAAAACTTCCCTAAGATAACATTTTTCACCATAAAATTGGCAAAAATCCAAAATTTGATATTATGTTCTGTTGCCAAGCTATGGGAAATAGGCACTGTCGTACCTTGCTGATGGGAGTATAAATTTGTACAACCCAGATGGAGGGCAATTTAGCAATAGCTATCAAAATTCCAAATGTATGTGCTCTTAGACTCAGCAACTCCACTCTGGGGAGTTTACCCTACAGATATATTTGCATATCTACAAAATGGCATACATAAAGTTTATTTATTGCCGCACTGCAATCAACAGTGAAAGATAGGAGAGAACCTGGATACTTGTCAGTGGAAGGCTGGTTAAAGACACTCAATGAAGTATTCTGTAAGTATGTAAAGAAATAAGAAAGCTCTTTACATATTGATAGAGAAAACTCTCTACAATACATTAAGTGAAAAAGCAAGGTACTGAGTAATGTATATAGCATGCAAACATTTACATTAAAAAGAGAGAAAACAATATATTTGTATTGTTAGTTACATTTATTTATATTTATTTTCAAAATCCCCGCAAGGGTAAATAAAAGACTAAAAACAGTGGTCATCTGGCCATTGGGGCCTGGGAACTGGGAACATGAACGACCAATGTGGGAAGGAGATTTTTCATGGGAAGCTTTTTCATACTTTTTGATGTCTTTACCACGGGAGCATATTACTGTTCAAAAACTTTTTAAAAATAATTTAAAGCAAAGAACCATCCTAACAATACTGTCAAATACATTTAATTCCACAGACAGCTTAAATGCCCTGCAACACTAGCAAGACCCTCTGTGCCATTAACAGGAACATCCGTTAGGATGTTTGTGACTGTAAGTGGTAGAAGGCTTAAACAGTGAGACAATTATTATCCCAGATAACAAAACACCCAAAGTCAGACTGTCCCAGGAATGGAAATGCCTCTGCAATTTCAGGTATCACCTGACCACGGCAGCCAAAATGGACAATGCCCACAACCTCGTGTGCAATGCCCAGAAATCTCTCAGGGGCAAGTGGCCAGTGATGTGTATGTAGTATGTCCATACTTGAGCTTCAGGGGAGCCTGGGACATAATGGCAACAGTAACAACAGTAATCACTAACATCTATTGAACATTTCACACGTGCCAGGTACTGTTGTAAGCACTTTACACGCATTAACTCCTTTGCTCTTCAAAGCCACCTATTAGGGAGGTAGTGTTTTTGTACCTATTTTACAGATGAGGAGAGGCATGGGAGAAGTTAAGTAAGTCACAGTAAGTGGTGGAGCTGAGATAGACACTTTGGCAGTCTAGATCCAAAGCCACTGATCCCAACTACCATGTGTATTACTGGAGAATAAATCTTCAATATACATCTTCAACAGAAAGAGGTTGATTCTGCCAGCAAGGGAGGGCGGAGAAGAATGGCTATTGGATATCTAGCCGACAGTGCTTCTCCCTGGGAGCAAATTGCCCACATTGCAGCCCTTGACCGGTACACGTCAAGCCATCAATGACAGACCTGGCCATTTTTTGTGGAGACCTCCCGTGTTCGCTCTAGACGTGTGTCTCCAGTTAACAGACAGGAGGAAGCCTTAGGATCTTTCTGGAAGGAACAGTTACAGCAGCTCCACCTAGAGAAATCTCTAAACCAAAACTCATCATGGCTACCAGAGCACCTTGCAATGAGCTCCAGGGAATAGAGAGGCTTCCACCCAAAGGCAGGATGACAACAGGAGACTGAGGACCTCCATGGAAGACTCTAGGGTGCTCTCATGGGCTGCCACACACCCACAGCTCACCTGCAGGCCAAGTGTTAGTGCTTCTTCCTACCCAAACACTTCACTTGTACCAGCAGAACCGCGTCCTGGAAATCAAATGGAGTTTTTGGCTGGTGAGGAAACCAGCCATGCCTGTTTTTTCACAGACAAATCCTGGGGCCAGTCTACTCTGCTGCTAATAAGATCAACACAGGGTAGTTTCCTGTTGTACAATCTTCCCCCGTCTCTGTGCCTCACTTGCCACTTAAGAGCTCCCACTGCTAAATGTGTCTAAAACATTCAAGACAAAAAGCTCTTTCTTCAAATATAAGCTTCCACCTTCTAGGACTTTACAGCAGCTAACTCTGCCCTCCTGTGCTAAATATACAGATTTTTTTCCCTGTCATTAATCCAATAGTTTTTTCATATATTTGTCTTTTCATAGAGTCAGAGACTTGGTGAGTCAGTTTCCTCCCCTCCCAGGCACATCGCCCAAGGAAGGGGGTGGATATATTCTTAGCCTGAGGGCACTTTGCTCTGCCTTATGTAAAACCCCAGGGAGCTGGATGTTTCTAGACTCTGACAAAGAGGAGCTCTGGGTGAGCAGAGAAAATAAGAGAACAAAGCATGTGAACAAGGAGCACATCTCCCAACGGAGCCCACTTGCTGCCTGCAGATCTGAAATAGAGCCACCAGCCTGTGGGCTGCCCGCTTCTCTCAGAGAGGAGTAGGTAGAAGAGGAATTCCACTCCACGTTTCCTCCCCCAGAAGAGTCAGAACAGCTCACATGATGAGCCCCATGTCTTCTCAGCCTGGGAGGTCGAGGTGGGGGCTATGCCACTGAGGGATGAAGGGATCTGGCCACCAGGGCACCTGCGACTTCCAAGGGGAAACTGGAAGCATTGTAAGAATAAGATGGAGCATGTCTTGCTCCATCACAACCAGCTACCTCAGGCTGCAGAGAGGTCAGAGTCATGTTCATAGATGCACTAAGCCACAATGTTATTGATTTGATTTTCTAGAGCCAAGAAGCTGCAGTCACTTATATCTTCAAGACTGTGCAGTCTGGTTGAGCTGCCTGCCTTTGCAGGTTAAGTGCAAAAGGGTCAAAGATCTTAGAGATAAGTCCATGTTCTGAAAACCTCCTGTCAAGCTTTATAACAGCTGCTTTCATGGGGCGCCTAGGTGGCTCAGTCTGTTAAGCATCTGCCTTCAGCTCAGGTCATGACCTTGGCGTCCTGGAATCAAGCCCTCCATTGGGCTCCCTGCTCTGTAGGGAGTCACCTTCTCCCTCTCCCTCTGCCCCCACACCCCCTCCCCACTCATGCTCTCTCTCAAGTAAATAAATAATATCTTTAAAAAAAGAAAAACAGCTGCTTTCAGAACTCTTCAGCTCTGGTGTGGCCACTGACCTTGGCCAAGTCATGTCACTTCTATGGGCCTCCATTAACCCATCTTGAGGGAAGATGCAGATGCTGATCTCCAGGAGCCTGTGCAGTTCGAAAGTTCTGCACTTCACAAAAAGACTTCATTTCCCTTTGGAAGATGAAAGTGTCTTATGTCCATCCTTGCCTCTGGCTTCCATTTCCTTCACTTTCTCTATTCAGCCCTGCCCAACATCTAGTGGAAATGGTAAGCAGATCCCCTGACAATGGTTGCCAAGACAATCAATGGGTGGCCCTGGGTGGCCAAGACAACCAACGAATTATTTACAGAGTATGGCAGGCCAAATAATGCCCACCCCGCAAAATGTCCATGCCCTAATCCCCAGAACCCGTGAGTGTTACATGATTCACAGAAGGGACTTTGAAAGGTGGAATTAAGATTATTAATCAGTGACCTAAAAATAGGGAGAATATCCTAGATTAATCCAGGTTGACCCAATCTAATCACATGAGCCCTTAAAAGCAGAGAACTTACTCTGGTTGGAGGTCACTGAGATGCTGCAAAAGGAAAAGCCAGAAAGATTCTAAGCATGAGAGGGGGCCACACAGAAATCCTGGAATGGAAAATGGGCAGCTTTAAATGCAAAAGACCAGTCCCTGGCTCACAGCAAGCCACCAAGGAAACAGACCTCAGTCCAACAACCACAAGGAACTGAATTCTGCCAACAACTCGAATGACCTTGGAAACAGAGTCATTCCCAGAGCTTCCAGAAAGGAACACAGCAGAGGACCCTCTAAGCAGAGGACCCACTGAGCTATCTTGTACCCAGACTTGTGACCTATAGAACTGTGAGTCAATAAATGGGTGTTGTTTTACACCACTAAATAAGCGGTCATTTGTTACAGTAGCAATAGAAAACTAATGCATAGGGTATCACTGACAACTGCATTACTTTAACATATAAAGCTTGTCCTGCCACCTTCTTCTGCATCTAGAAGCAAGATGGCAAAGCCTGGCCCAGGCCACTGAGCTCTGTTTTACTTTCAGGAATTAACGTATCTCAAAAGCTTGAAAGGAGGGAGAAAAGAATGAATGGAAGAACAGGCAAAAAGGGAGGGTGGGGGAGGGGGTGGAGAACTGGCCCTGATATTATTACTACTATAACTCCCATAGACATCAAAGTTCCAAAAATGTTCTGTTCATAATTAAGCAATGTGAAGTTGGCTGCAGTGACCATATGGAAGAGGAGAGCCAGGAGTGCCCTGGGGATGCTTTGGAATCCAGGAACTTAAGTATCTGCAGAGAACATCTTGCTAGCAGCCCTTTGGCTGTGAAAATGCAAATGACCCCAGCTGGCTGCCAAGTGTCACCTGGGAAGCCCAGCTGATAGAGGAGTTCCCGGCTCTCCATTCTCCACGCCCTGTCCCATATTGCCAGAGGAGTTGGACACTCAGACCAAGTGGCACCCCAGGGCCTGCCCAGGGGTGCTCAGCCAGGGAAGCAGGGCACCCTCACCCTCTGCAGCTCTGGAGCTGCCCACCTCACCTCCAGAAGGAGTGTGAGGATGTGAGGTCCCTCTCTCTCACTCTCTCTGTCTCCTTCTCTCTCGCCTTCAAGTTCAAAGTAAAAACCGAAATTAGCCCCGCCTTCTCCAGCTATCCTTACTCTAACATCCTCTCAAATTTATATAGGGAGTTTGTACCATTAATTTCTCTTCTTCATAAACAAGAAAGAGAGACAAGATAAAATTTAACAGATCCTTCGAAGGTCATCTTTCTCTAGCTCTGGAAAGTCACCCCGTGCTTACGTAGAACCACGCACCTCCACTCACGCTCACCCTGCACCTCTGACGCCCTCCTAGCAAACTCCCAGCCTAGTCTGTAGGGAAGCAGATAGCTGGGGGAGCAGAGCATGCCTGGCCACAGATAATCCACCAAGGGACAAAAACATTCTGAGATCATCAACAGTCTTTAGGCCCTAAGAGAGTCTGAGAGTTCTTCCCATCTGGTAAAATAATTATAAGGACTGAACTCATTCTCCAAACAGCCTAAGCACCCAGCGGGGACCTGTGCTCCATTTTAAAGGTCACAAAGATGGGGCGTAACAGCCCATGACCTAAGTCAATGTTTCCTGAACTTTCAGTGGATGATTTGTTCACGAACATCAGCGAGAGGAAAAAGAAATATGATAAGGGTTGGGGATGAGGAGGAGGTTCCTTTCCCTGGATGTTCCCTGTGCAGATAAATACCACTTCATCCACTTGTTCTTCCAAGCATTCCAAACCCCATATGCATGTTGCTCACACATGCATGCATGCACATGTCAGCCTCTGGCTTTGTTCCTCCAGCCCAAACCCCATCTCGGCACCAACCCCAACCTACTTGGGAATGCCACATAAAATGCAACCCAGTCTGAAGGATGCCCATTCTTACACAGAGTCAATGCAGAAAAGGAAAAAGGTGCCAACCTCAGAGACACCAGCACCAGGCTGGACACAGAGCTATGAGCAAGAGAGGATATCGGGAGACTAAAGTGGGTCCTGCCAGCTAGTTCCATCTCCAGGAAGGAAACCCCTCAAATGCAATATACCCTTCAAGATCCACTAAACCCTCCCTGACCCCACAGAGCCACTGCCACCTAGCCCCACTGAACCCAGGGGCCCAAATTTCTAATGTGACTTTACTCATGAGACTTGAGTGAGGAATCTATCTCAGCATTTGGAAGAGCATGTCCCTTGATTTGATGGTTGTTCTTTCTCTAATGCCATCTGTTGATGGTATTATTCTACTGAAACACAATCTGTGATGGTATTCCTTTCTCTTTCCCTCCTGCATCCACACCTCATGATATATAAAAACAATTCTTCAAAGAGAGACTTTGAGCATTGAGTCCCTGCCATGTGAAAAACAACATTAACACAAGCCATTATCAAGTGCCAAGCATTGTTCCACCACTTGACATGATTCAATTCATTTATTCCTCATAGCAGCCCTGTGAGCAAGATTTGATTACCTTCCCCATCTTACAGTTGAGGACACTGACAGAAAGGAAGTTAAGTGAATTGTGGTAGTCACGGTGTTAGTAAATAGCAAATCCAGGATTCAAATCCAGACAGCATGGCTCCAGACTCCACAGCCTTAAGTCTTAACCACTGTGCTTTCAAGATTCCTAAACTTTTTATCTAAGGAACTACCCAGCCCCTAGGAAGAAGATAGCAAGGAAACAATGCAGACAGAGAGCACATTGTCTATAAGAGAAATGTGTCCTCTGCAATCACTTCCCCCCACATATTCCCACTCTCCACCTCTGTCTCTTTCACACACACACTCATTCTTGCTCTCTCTTGCTCACACACACACACACACACACACACTCCTGCCATACCTGGGTCCAGCACCACCAAGCAATGGGATTTAACCTTGACTCAAAGAATTATCAAGGCTGCATGGACACAGGCACAGACCGTTTTCCTGACCTTAATACCTTACGCTCTTGGGTACTGTAATGGTTCATTTTAGGCATCAACTTGGCTACTGTTAAATCTGTGACTGAGTAACAGAGGCTCTGACAGCCCCCAGAGGCCACGTTTTCCTTTGAAATCCGAATTTGTGCTTCAAATGCGGAAAGAAGGCAAAGGCATTCTAAGGAACACAAACCACCAAGGAACTCGGTCACATCCTTTCTCACTTTCTTACAGGTTACTTCCCCATATTAATCGGCCACTTAGTCCAAAAATGCTGTCATATAAGGAAAAAGAAGATAGGCCCATCATCAATCCATCACTCCTTTGTCTTCTGACCTTCCCTACTCACTAGTAAGACAAAGGTGGAGAATGTTGGTAGAATGTACACATATGAATGAAAACAGCGGAGCTCATTTTGTGCAGCATTTTCATTGTTCTGGTAAGAACACAATACATATGCATGTATGAGCTATGAAGCACAACTTGTGTGATTTCGGTGACTGCGTGAGTTAAATGTTCTTATATTTGCATTTAAAACTGGGACTGTACCATATAAAGATGAACTGTAAAATTCATGCTAACAATTTAAAATTTTAATCTTTCTTCACTTAGAACAACATGAAATAGCAAATTAAAAAAACTAGGACAAGAGAGACTGAAAAAAAGGAAAAACCTTCTTTAAAAAAAAAAGAAAGGAAGGAAAAAGCTTAATATTTTAGTATATACCTTTAACAACACTTTTTTCCTGCTTTTTGAACAAAAGACACCCTCCCATTTCTATTTTGTACAGGGGCCCCCAAATTATGTAGCTGGCCTTGAGGAAATGAAATCTATTCTGCTATGATGTAATAATTGAAATAATTGTAATTCTTAGGAAATCACACACGATCAAAATAATGTATTATAAAACTAGTTGCTTCAGGGGTGCGTAGGTGGCTCAGTGAGTTAAGCATCTAGCACTTGATTTCGGCTCAGGTCATGATCTCAGGGTTGTGAAATTGAGCCCCTCATGGGGCTCTGCATTCAGCGCAGAGTCTGCTTGTCCCTCTCCCTCTGCTGCCCCCCTCCACTCTCATGCTGTCTCTTTAAATAAATAAATATCTTTTTTTAAAAAAAAAAGTTGCTTCAGAGACCCACCATGTGAAGACACAGCTAGAAGGTGCTGGTTATGAACCAGGAAGGGACTCTCACCAGAAAGCGACCATGCCGACACCTTGAACTTGGACTTCCCAGCCTCCAGAATTGTGAGCGATAAATTTCTGTTTATTTTAAAAACAAAATTGCTTCATAGGAAATAACGAAACCACTTAAAAGCATAAAGTCGAACAGAAATCGAAATGGCTGCGCTAACGCTTGCGCGAAGCTTGATTTTAAAGTAAGTCACCTTTTCCTCTCTTCCACAAACCTTCCCTCCTCCCTTCTTAGCCTTTGTTTCAGGAACCTAGTACCACTCTGAAGACATGATGAATGAGGATGGTGGCACATCCACAATTCCTGTCAAAACCAGCCAGATGCCGTATTTCCCTATCAACGCCCCCAGCCCCTTTCTGCGGGTGGGTTTGCAGCCTGAAGGCCTTAGCCTGCTGCAGCCTCCTTCGCTGGGCAAAGCAATAAAGCCATTGTTCCTCTTCATCCCAAATTCTGTTTTCCCGTTATTCTTTGGTTCCAAAGCACAGAGGTCGACTTTCAACAATGAGACGTCACAGACTAGAGAATTTCAAACTCATCAAAGACATTTTCTTGTGGAAGTTTCACTAATCGAGGGAGGTTTCATAACTGGATGGCTACAACACCTAATCCCCTAGCAAATGCAGTGTAGGAATAGATCAACCTTTTGTTCCAGAGCAATGGCCTTTCTTTTTCTATTGCCACCAGTATTATCGGCAATAACAGCTTCTTTCCTGTTCTTACCAGCTTTTTCACCCATTGTCATGTTAAACAAAGCAAGAAATTCACCCAAAGCAGCCATGTCTCCTCCGTGGCTTGTTCCCTTTCTCTGTGGGTGCTACATTCTCACTGTTATTTTTTCCCTTTCTTGATAGCTTTATCATCGACCTCTCTCGGTACCGCAAATCACGTTCCTGAAATAACATTCGTACAAGTTACATCCAATTCTTATCATGACACACTAAGGGAAAATGCCTGTAATTATGACACTTTTAAAATCTTGACAGATTGAAAATTAAGAAAACATCAAAAATCGAGAACCTAGAAATCAAGGTGCTCTCTCCAAAACAGCAACCCAGAAATTTGAAGAAACTTGAAACGGGTTCCCTCAGGTTACAGAGAGGAGGTGGTTTAGTGTATCAGGTCAATCGCTCTCATCTTACACCTGGGGAGCTTGAAGGCTGGGGCCTCAGACAACTTCTGCAAGATCTGGAACTCATGGGCAGCAGCGTGAGAACACACATACAGTTATCTTGGTCCTTGACTGAGACCTCTCTACCCCACCCCAATAAAACACTGTTTGCAAAAATAATTCCTTGGGTTAATCTCTCTAAAAGGAGGCCCAAATCACTAAGAGGAAAATTCTGGGGTCTCTTCCTAACTAAATTTAATTTGAAAGGAAGCAGACCTTTCCATTGGAAGAGGTCAAAACTGTCAGAACCACCCTAAAAAAGGATTCATTTTGGGTCTCCAGTCAGCGCTTGGACAAAGTAAGATAACCTTCATTTTGAGTTTCGTAAAATTCATAGAGTGTACTGGGATTGCCAAATGCCTTTCCTCTGTGTCCTTTTGGGGTCTCAAGTTCCACTGATGCGGCAGCCACGCAACACAGGCATGTCTACTCAATCCTTTAGATGGAAAATTGCCATTTTCTGTGAGTCGATCAATAATGATCACTTGCATTGTGCCTAGCCATGGTCTGGACACTACCTGTGTTTGAAGATTACACACTGATGGATGAAAAGGAAGACTGTGTTGGTGCCCAAAACCGAGCGGAGGAAAAAAGGACTCCAACGGTGAAGCAGGATATGATGGGGGGAGGGCCACACCCCTCCATAAGCTCAGTGCGGTAATCACTCAGAAATGAGGAGGAAGAACAGCTTGTTTATTTACTTAGCTTATTTCCCCTCCAGACATTGCAGCATCAAAGAGTGGCTCAGAGATCAGAGGTACAGGGTCCTGAGGACAAGTGAGGAAAGGGAAAAATAGCAGGAAATGGGCAAAAGAAAAAGTTAAGCCAGTTCTGAAAAAGCAAACTGCCTCTGTGTCTCTGGCAAAGCCTTTCTCCTTGACCAAATTTTAGTCAGGCCCCTTGAGCCCTTTTCTCAACCTTGGCTCCAGTCCTTAACAGGAAACCTCCTACATCAATAAAGGGGAACCCTCCTACACTGTTGGTGGGAATGCAACCTGGTGCAGCCACTCTGGAAAATAGTATGGAGGTTCCTCAAAAAGTTGAAAATAGAGCTACCCTACGACCCAGCAATTGCACCGCTGGGTATTTACCCCAAAGATACAAATGTAGTGATCTGAAGGGGCACCTGCACCCCAATATTTATAGCAGCAATGTCCACAATAGCCAAACTATGGAAAGAGCCTAGATGTCCATCGACAGATGAATGGATAAAGAAGAGGTGGTATATATACACAATGGAATATTATGCAACCATCAAAAAACGAAATCTTGCCATTTGCCACGATGTGGATGGAACTAGAGGATATTATGCTAAGTGAAATAAGTCAATCAGAGAAAGACAATTACCATATGATTTCACTCATACGTGGAATTTAAGAAACAAAACACAGGATCATAGAGGAAGAGAGAGAAAAATAAAACAAGATGAAATCAGAGAGGGAGACAAACCATAAGAGACTTTTAATCATAGAAAACAAACTGAGGGTTGCTGGAAGGGAGGGAGGTGGGGGAATGGGGTAACTGTGTGATGGATATTAAGAAGGGCACATGATGTAATGAACACTGGGTGTTATATAAGACTGATGAACCTCTAAACTCTACCTCTGAAACTAATAATACATTATCTGTTAATTAATTGAATTTAAATTAATTAACTATTTAATTAAATAAAAACCTTCTACAACAGCTTAGCAAGAATCCTCTTACTCCTGATGTCTCCCATTAGTAGTCCTGCACCCACTGATGCCCTCACTCTGCTTGCTGGCTATAAATCCTCAGCTACCTTTGTTGTATTTGGACTTTGGCCCAATCTCTCCTCTACTGCAATAGTCTTGATACCTATTACAATAGCCCTGAATAAAGCCTTCCTACTATTTTAACAAGTGTCAGAATAATTTTTTTCTTTAACACTACTTTCAAAATCACCAAATCCTCAGTATTCTTTTCCCTCTTACCAAAATTCAGGGCAATGGTTTTCCAACCAAAGTAACAAAACACACTGTCTGGATGAGTTGTGAAATGGGAGACAAAGTATAGAGTGACAAGCAAGTAAAATTTCCTGATATGATTTCCCAAGCAACCCTGTGAGCAACAAGCTCCCTGGTCTCCCAACACCTGAATGCCTATGTGTCCCTTACATAACACTCCCATGGGGATTAATAAAACCCCACTCTTTTGGTTTAAATTGAGCAATCCAGCCCTAGGCTGGGAACCCCAAAGCACTCTACCCATGGAGCCTAACAATAGCATGTACCTCAGGTCCTCTCTCTCTCTCTCTCTGTTGGCACTCTACCTTAACCTCCCCATGTGGCTCCCTGAAGCATGCTATGTACTTCCTCTAGGACCTGTAAGTAATAAACTCTTCTATTTCAATTTCTCTTATAGTCTGTTGTTGACTCACAGCTCACCATCCAGCACCCTGCTTTGCTAACAAATGTTAATTTAACAAAGTCATAACAGCCATATATGATGAAGCCACAGCTCATCACTACTCAAGCACATCATATTCAACAATGAAAAGCTGAAAGATTTTCCTCTAAGGCCAGGAACAAGACAAGGATGCCCACTCCTAACCACTTCTATTCAACATAATCCCGGAAGTCCTAGCACAGTAGTTAGGCAAAAAAAAGAAATAAAATGCATCCAAATCAGAAAAGAAGAAGTAAAATTGTCTCTGTTTTAAGATGACATGATATTAAATACAGAAAACCTTAAAGATTCAACCCAAAAACTGTTGGAACTAATAAATGATTTCAGCAAAGTTACAGGATACAAAATCAATACACAAAAATCAGTTATGTTTCTATACACTAATAACAAACTACCAAAAAGAGAAACTAAGAAAACGATCCCATTTATAATAGCACCAAAAACATAAAATACTTATGAATAAATAAAACCAAAGAGGTGAAAGATCTGTACTGTGAAAGCTATAACACATTGATGAAAGCAATTGAAGGAGACACAAAATAAATGGAAAGATATTCCATGTTCATGGATTGAAAGAATTAATATTGTTAAAATATCCATACTACCCAAGGTGATCTACAGATTCAGTGCAATCCCTATGAAAATTCCAACAGCACTTTTCACAGAAATAGAAAAAACAATCCTAAAATTCTTATGGAACCAAAAAAGACCTCAAATAACTAAAGCAATCTTGAGAAAGAAGAACAAAGCTGGAGGTAACACACTTCTGATTTCAAACTATGTTACAAAGCTATAGTCACCAAAACAGTTTGGTATTAGCATAAAAACAGACACATAGGGGTGCCTGGGTGGTGCAGTCAGTTAAGTGTCTGACTATTGGTTTTGGCTCAGGTCGTGATCTTCCAGTCGTGGGATCGAGCCCCGTATTGGACTCCATGCTCAGCACGGTGTCTGCTTGGAGTTTCTCTCTCCCTCTCCCTCTGACCCTCCCCACCATGATCTATCTCTCTCTCTCCCTATTAAAAAAAAAAAAAAAAAAAAACAGACACATAGATCAATGGAATAGGACAGAGAACCCAGAAATAAATTCATACATATATGTCAATTAATTTTTGACAGAAAAGCCAAGAAATTGCAATGGAGAAAACACTGTCTCTTCAATATATAGTATTGGGAAAATTGTACATCTACATGCAAAAGAATGAAACTGACCTCTATCTTAGACCATATTAAAAAATCAACTCAAAATGGATTAAAGATTTGAACACACAATCTGAAACCATAAAACTTCTAGAAGAAAACATGGGGAATAAGTTCCCTGACATCACTCTTAACAATGATTTCTTTGGATTTGATACCAAAAGCAAAGGCAACAAATGCAAAAATAAACAAGAGGGAGTTTTCAAACTAAAAATCTTAAGCATGGCAAAGGAAACCATCAACAAAATGAAAAGGCAACCTATGGAATGGAAGAAAATATTTGCAAACCACATATGTGATAAGGGGTTAGTATCCAAAATACACAAGGAACTCAAACATCTCAATGGTGAAAAACAAATAACCCAATTAGAAATAGGTAAAGGACCTGAAGAGATATTTTTCTGAAGAAGGTATACCAATGGCCAAGAGGTATATGAAAAGGTGTTTGGCATCACTCATCAACCAGGAAATGCAAATCAAAACTGCCATGAGATATTACCTAACATCTGTTAGGATATCTGTTATCAAAAGGATAAAGAAATAAATGCTGGTGAGGATATACAAAAAAGGAAACACTTGTGTGCACTGTTGGTGGGAATGTAAACTGGTACAGCCTCTATGAAAAAAGAGTATGACGTTTCCTCAAAAAAAAAAAGAAAGAAAGAAAACAGAGCTACCACATGATTCAGCAATCCCATTTCTGGGTATATATCCAAAAGAAATGAAATCCCTATCTGAAAGAGAGGTCTCTACTTCTGTGTTAATTACATTATTCACAATAGCCAAGTGTCTGCTGACAGACGAATGGATTAAAAAAAGTGGCACATATATATAATATATATGTACACATATATACACACACATATACACACAACGGAATATTATTCAGCCTTTAAAAAGAAGGAAATCCTGCCAAATGTGACGTGGATGAGCCCAGAGGGCATTATGCGGAGTGAAATAAGTCAGACAGAGAAAGACAAATTCTGCATGGTATCACTTATCTGTGGAATCTAAAAACAAAAACAAAAGTTGAACTCATAGAAAGAAAGAGTAGAATGATGATTGCCAAGGGCTCGGGGGTGGGGAAAAGAGAGGGAGGCTGATAAAAGGTACAAATTTTCAGTTATAAGATGAATAAAGTCTGAAGACCTAATGTATAACATGGTGACTATAGTTGAAAATAATATATTGTATAATTGCAATTTGCTAAGAGAACAGAACTTAAGTTCTCACCAAAAAAAAGGTAAATGTGTCAGATGATAGTTGTGTTCATTAACTCGATGGTGGGAATGCTTTCACAATGTGTACCCATGTCAAATCATTGCATTGTACAATTTAAATATAATCACAATTTCTCTGTCAATTATACTTCAGTAAAGATGGGGGTGTGGGGGGATGACAGAAAATAACAAGTGTTTATGAGGCTATGTAGAAATCAGAACACGTTTGCACTGTTAGTGGGACTGTAAAATGGTACAGACACTATGGAAGAGAGTATGGAAGTTCCTGAAAAAATTCAAACTAAAACTACCATAGGCTCCAGCAATCCCAATTCTGGATTTCGGAATATATCAAAAAGAATGGAAAGCAGGATCTCAAAGAGATATTTGCACACTCGTGTTCATAACGGCAGTCTTCACCATAGCCACGAGGTGGAAACAACCCAAATGTCCATCAGTGAATGAATGGATAAACAAAATGTGGTCTATATGTACCACGGAATATTATTATCAAACTTAAAAAGGAAAGAAATTCTGTCACATGGTACAACATGAGTGAACCTTGAGGACATTATACTCAGTGAAATAAGCCAATCACAAAAGCACAAAGACTGTATGATTCCTCATATAGGAGGGATCTAAAGTTGTCAAATTCATAAAAACAAGAAGTAGAATGATGGCTGCCAAGGGCTGAGGGAAGGGGAAAATTGGGAGTTGTTTACTAGATAGAGATGGAAAAAAATCAGAAATCTCTTGCATAATGTGAATAAACAACATTACTGAGCTGTATACTTAAAACATGGTTAATGTGGTAGATTTTATGTGATTTTTTTTTAGATTTAAATAAATTTTTATTTAAAAAAAATCTTGAACAGTATCTGAAATCAATCTATTGCTACTATTCCTGTTTGGGAAGTGTAATTCAAGCACTAAATTTCAGCAATTTTGTGAAAGCACTCAGGCCAGATATGGTCACTTGATTCTTTGATGCCACTTGCTCTGTCTCTCCCGGATCTCCACCACTCAACCCCGTCTCAGGTCCCCAAATCTACTGTCTACCTGGAGAGCCTAAATACAACGACTTCTTGAACCTTGAAATCATACACAAAATAATATATTATGCAATTTTTTCTGGTGAGACAATCTATAAAAATCATCAAATGACTGACAGTAAACGACAGATTCAAAAAAACGCAAATAATTCATGCAAGGTCCTACAATTCAGTTCCCAGATGGGGACAGAGCTGGGAGGCAAACACAAGCCTGCCTGAGCCCTAACCCCAAACACTGGGTCACGCCAACATCAAAGCGGAGGCATTCAGCCTTGGGGTATGATACAAAGGACACATCAAGAGAACACAAAGCACAGATCATAAGCCCTCACGAAATTGTTGGGAGGACTAGGTGACGGTGTTGGTAAAGGGCCTGGGACGGGGGTGGAGGTGTTCGGGCGCCCGCTCTCCCCATTCAGCCCTCGGGAAGACTCCAGCCTGATACCTTAGTGGGAATTAGTTTAAACTGTTGCCCTTCCCAGGAGCGTCTGCATTTTAAGTAAAAGACAGAATTTCAGCACCTACTCAGTTGGAGGATAACTTGGGATTCAGGGCTCTGTTCAGATCCTCAGGTCATGGGCGGAAGCCATGTTCAACTCTCCCTACTCAAAAATGCAGCCGAACTCAGCCCTCCCGGCCTCCCGGAGCTGCTCCGCCAGGTTTTGAGGGGGGGAAGGCATTCTTGCTCTGTGTCCTGGGGAACAATAGCAGACTGGCACTGGTTTCAGGGCTAACGACTGCCTCTTAATCAGCCCCTTGCTGGGGTGAGTCCTGGGCTTGCATCTGCTCGGAGGTCTGCTTCCGCCAGCCCGCTTGGGGAGTGTCATTTAAAATCTGTCCATCTCGGAAGACACTATCTGGTCACATGACAGCTGAGCCCGGAGAGGCAGGATGCTGCAGACAGAAGTGTCCTTTCTAATGACACATGCAGAGCAGCGGGAAGCGCTTGCCGGGGAGGAGGTCACGGAAGTGAGCAGGGACCAACATAGCAGCCCGGAGACCACGGGCTCCGAGACCACGCCGCACCCGGCACCGCCTCCCACCGGCAGTTCGGAGCAGCGGCAGACCACAGTTTGATTGCATGACTCACACCTTGTTTCCCAGGGGTTTATTCTGTAATTTGTCCAAACTTCTGTTATAAAGGGAAAGTCATCCTGCATTCAGGAAGCACGATCGATCCTGGCTAATCTGGTCTATAAGGGGCAATTGAAACAGACAGGTTGCCGTGGTAACGTTCCTGTTTTATTTATAGTAACAAGTTCAAGGTATGGGATGTGAGAGGCACTGCATCTCATTGCTGTGATTGCCGGGCTGTGTTGGGAAGAGTGGGAGGTGGGGGAAAGATTCTAAAAGTGTGAGATAGGGCAGGGGTTCTGCCTCCCACCTCCATTACACGTACGTACAGCAGCCTTGGTTTCATCTCTTATATTTTAGAATTCTGCATAAAGAAGGGAAGGGAAGGGGAGGGGAGGGAAGGAGGGAGGAAGGAAGCCCAAAGAACTGTCGTGAAGAGCACTACACCAGGAATTACAGGACGAGGTCGCAGCCCCTTATCTGACACCCATGGCTTTTCCTGGCCCTCACAGCCAGGCCTGTTGCTCTCATGCAGACCCACGCAGAGGCCCGTGCACCACTCCTAACCTCTGTTCTAGGCTCTTCTGAGCACCGTGCTTGACTCCCAGGTGTGCCTAGAGCCCTGGTTTCTGCTCCAACCACAGCACGGGGGCCTCCTCCAGTAGAAGGACACGTGTGCGCACCCCAATACCCTGGAAGGTCAGACTCACTCATTTTAGCACAGACCCTGGGGTAAACCTTCTCCTGCCATCTCTGTTTAGGAAGGAGAATCTTGAGACTACAGGATGAGCTGTTAATAAGATCTGCTTCCTTTCAACTGTTTATCCATGTGATCAGGATGTCCTTGATACCAGAGAAGAGGAAGAAGAGAAAGGGGGGTGGCAAGCGGAGGGAAGAAAAAGCCTCAGCAGCCAAGGCTGATAAAAGAAAAGCCACAGTTGTCATTCACAGCCTTCTGTACCTGGACTCTGATTTGCCACAAGCTATACTCAGGCCTGTGGAATAGGGATGACAGTTTGGGTTCTTCCCTTTGTTGTTTCTCTCTCTCTGCATGCTATCTGCCATTTCGGCCTCAGGGAAGGTGGAGGTGAATGCCACCACAGGAAGGAGGAGAACATGACTTAAGAGAGGGCTCTGCCGGACCAGAAGAAGGGGAAAGACTATCCTACATGCCACGTTTGGGGAGCAAGGAAGGGAAGGGAGGAAGGAGGAGGCAAGGATCACACACGTGGATACCTCTGTGATAAAACCCAGAGGGAAAGGGGTGGTTTTGGATGAGTTGAAGGTCTGGGGGCACCTGGGGGCTCAGTAGGTTGATTTCAGCTCAGGTCATGATCTCAGGGTCGTGGGATCGAGCCCCGTGTCACACTGCGTGCTGGGCATAGAACCTGCTTGAGATTGTCTCTCTCTCCCTCTGTCCCTCCCCACCCTATTAGCTCACTCGTGCGCTCTCTCTCAAAATAATAACAACAACAACAACAGATGGGTTTAAGGTCTGGCCAAAAGCAGAGAGGGGCCTTTGTGTCCCACTGTCTGTCTAAAACTTCCTGGGGAGAAGCCACCAGGTTGCCAAGATAGCTAGAGTGAGTGTAGCAGAGACAAAGGGGAGGCATGGGTAGATGGGTAAACAGCCTGCATTTGCCTCAGGAGAAGCTTCAACAACCAATGCCTGTCTGATGTATCAGGGAAGAGGCCCAGAAGTTCCTCCCTGCCTGGAGGGCAGCTGACGGTGGTAGGTAACCTTTACAGCAAGAGACTGGGATGGAAGAGAGGATTAAGACTATAGCCAGGGCCTTAGGAAAGATCACTTCTTGAGTCAGGAATCAACCCTAGAATGATCCATGGTACTAAGCAAGAGTCAAAGCAGGAATGCAAGAAGCTGGTGCAGCCACTCTGGAAAACAGTATGGAGATTCCTCAAAAAGCTGAAAATAGAGCTACCGTATGACCCAGCAATTGCACTACTGGGTATTTACCCCAAAGATACAAATGTAGTGATCCGAAGGGGCACATGCACCCCAATGTTTATAGCAGCAATGTCCACAATAGCCAAACTGTGGAAAGAGCCAAGATGTCCATCAACAGATGAATGGATAAAGAAGATGTGGTATATATACATACAACGGAATATTATGCAGCCATCAAAAAAAAATCTTGCCATTTGCAACAACGTGGATGGAACTAGAGGGTATTATGTTAAGTGAAATAAGTCAATCAGTGAAAGACATGTATCATATGATCTTACTGATATGAGGAATTCTTAATCTCAGGAAACAAACAGGGTTGCTGGAGTGGGGGGGGTGGGAGAGATGGGGTGGCTGGGTGATGGACATTGGGGATGGTATGTGCTATGGTGAGCACTGTGAATTGTGTAAGACTGTTGAATCACAGACCTGTACCTCTGAAACAAATAATACATTATATGTTTAAAAAAAAGAGAGAGAGAGAAGGTAGTAGGAAGGGAAAAATGAAGGGGGGGATAGGAGGCGGAGACGAACCATGAGAGACTATGGACTCTGAGAAACAAACTGAGGGTTCTAGAGGGGAGGTGGGTGGGGGGATGGGTTAGCCTGGTGATGGGTATTAAAGAGGGCATGTACTGAATGGAGCACTGGGTGTTACACGCAAACAATGAATCATGGAACACTACATCAAAAACTAACCATGTAATTAACATAACATAATAAAATTAAATTGAAAAAAAAGAAAGAACATAGGCTGTAGAGTCAGCTTGACTGAGTTCAAATCCTGGCTCCAACATTTACCAAAAAAAATAGAGCCTTTACTAAATCCCGGACGACAGAAATGAGTAATTTACCTTTATATGAAGATGAATGTAGCAGGTTGAGGAGCTCTGTGTAAAGCATCTTGTCTGATTTTACAGTTTGTGTCTATTAATCTAGATATATGTAAATATATATGTTAAGTTGGGAAAAAAAAAAAAGCAGGAATGCCAGAGTCAACCAAGAAGGATCATCCAAGTTCACCAGCCACAGATTTCAGCAGCAGCCAGTCCAGTCACGTCAAAGCAGAGACCAGTGAGGATCCAAGGACCCCTGGGTCTAAGGATCACACTACCCCTATACCCAGATACATCTGGGAGGAAGGGAAAAGGAAAGGAATCAGGGAAAAGCAATGTTGAGAGCTTTGCGAGTACTTGGAATTGATTAAATTGTCCAAAAAAAAAAAAGACCATTTTAAAGTAGAGAGACTACAATGATTAACTGCCAACTGTGTGTGTCCCCCATCACCACCCCTCCCCCTACCAGTGGTACACTGGTAACCATTCCACAACCATCTATCCAGGGAAGGAAGGAACCCCGATCTGCGGTGTTTGCCAGTTTCTACGGTGTAAATATTCTTACCACGATCAATTCCAAGCCGCCAAACGTGGAGCTGGGAAGAGATGTGCAATAGTAAATCATTCTACAGTGTTTCTACCGCAGAGAGACAGTAGAAGGAAACAACTCCAAGAGCATAGATAATAGCGAAGGCAGTAAAATAATTAGGAAGTGATGTTTTGTATATTTGTTATCTTTACTTCAATAGCATTTAATTGTAATATTATACAAGTTACATCATTTTATATTAATTTCTAATAATAACTGGGTTTAATGACTGGCTCACAAGATTTAGGGAAATGTAACAATTAGCTCTGATGAGCTGGTTTGAATCAGCTCCAGTGCTTCATTGCCCCCACCCCACCCCTATTGCCCACTCACACTGCAGGGTAGAATTCATGAGGAAACCCTCTATTTCAATGATAAAAAGCGGGGGGGGGGGGGCATAACAGAAAGCTATAGGTTCTTTCCAAACCTAAAGAGATGCTGTATTAATTTTTGACCTACAGTGCATGATCCTGAGTTTGGCCTGCTTTTTGTCCCAAGCATCTCAGTGACTTCTCTTTTAGTTTTAAGTTAGACCTGGGTAACCGACCTCTGCCCTAGACCCTACTCTTTGGAAACCCCTGCTCTGGCCCTGCTTCATCTTCGCCTCTCCTCACTGGATGAGAAGTTTAGGGAGGTAAGAGGAGGTGCCCACAAGAGCCTCAGGCTTCCCCTTCTAACCCATCCACCAGGTATGCAGAATCCCCTTCCCCAGTGGCCACGAGCCTGCTTCTAGAACTCTGCAGACCTCTTCCCTGGATCTGTCCTCCCAAGGGCAAACTGCAATGCTACTTGTGTGCTCACCCATAGACCTGAGGGGTGCCCCAGAGTAGGCTCTTTGTGGCAGTGGATAGAGGTTGGATGTTCAAGCTGGCTTGTCCTCAGCAACGTGCTCAATGACCCTCATGGTGCTAGATGGAACTAGGGATGACATGCACTCTCGGCCTGGTCCCCATGGGCAGTAATGGGCATCTAGTCCCCCAAAGGGGGACTTGATCATTTCTTTGGTGTGAGAGTCTAATCAGAACCTTAGCAGAGTTAACATGACTGCCCTTGAAGACAATGACAAGTCTTCCCAATGCTATGACAAGCTGTCTTAACTAGGCCTGCAACTCTCATAAACCTGAAAAATCTTCCCTAATGGCTCCAGGTCCTCCAGCAGGTGAGAAATTGAAAACTTTATTCAGTTCAAAGAACATTTGCTGAGTACCTATTATGAGCAAGGCACCTTTGTTGGTGCTTTATGCTTAATCATGTGAGAAAGACATTAGGCTCTGTCATCAGAGAATGTATCATATAATGCAGCAAAGGAGGTAGGGCCTGATGAAATTGCACATAAAAAAAAACTGTAACAGCAGGTAAAATTTTGTCAGTATGATAGCAGGTTAAAAAGTGCATGAGAAATTGCCAAAAAACTGAAGCAACTAAGATGTCCTTCAGTGGATGAATGGGTAAACAATGATAGGTCCATAAAATGGAATATTATTGAACAATAAAAATAAATGATCAAGCTGGAAAAAAAAAAAAAAAAGGAAGAACCTTGAATGCATACTGATAAGGGCAAGAAGCCTATTTGAAAAGGCTGCATACTCTATGATCCAACTATAGGATATTCTAGACAAGGCAAAACTATAGAGAAAATAAAAGATCAGTGGTTGCCAGGGTTTCAGAGGGAGGGGGATGAAAAGGTGGAGCACAGTGAATTTTTAGAGCTATGAAGCTGTTCTGTATGATACCGGAGTGGTGACTACCTGACATTACACATTTGCCAAAACCCAAAGAAAGTAAACCTTCATGCTAACTATGGACTTCGGTTAGTAATAATGTGTTGATATTGGTTCAAAAATTATAACAAACATATCACAGTAATGCAAGATGTTAATAAAAAAGGAAACAGAAAAATGACAAGTGTTGGCAAGGATATGGAGAAATTAGAGCCCTTGGGCACTGCTGATTGGAATGCAAAATGGTGCAGCCACTATGGAAAATAGTGTAGAGGTTCTTCAAAAAATCAAACATAGGACTACCATAGGATTGAGCAATCCCAATTCTGACTATATGCCTGAAAGAAGTGAAAACAAAGACGTGAACAGATATTTATAAACCCAAGTTCATGCAGCGTTATTCACAATAGTCAAAAGGTGAAAACAACCCAAATGTTCATCGATGTATGAAGAAGCAAAATGTGATATATATTTTATATATATATATAATGGAATATTATTCAGCCTTAAAAAAGAAATGGAATTCTGGCATGCACTATAAGGAGGGGGAATCTTGAGAACACTATGCTAAGTGAAATAAGCCAGGCACACACACACACAAATACTGTTTGATCCCACTTATATGAGGTACTAGAATGGCCAGATTCATAGAGACAGAAAGTAGGAGAGAGGTTACTGAGAAAAGGGAGAGTGGGGAGTTAGTGTTTAACAGGTACGGAGTTTCAGTCTGGGAAGATGGAAAAGTTCAGGAGGTAGATGGGGGTGACAGTTACACAACCAGTGTACTTAATACCACAGAAAATCACGCTTAAAAATTATTAAAATGGTAAACTTTATGTTGTATATATTTTACCATAATAAATAATAATAATAGGGGAAACTGCGCAGGGGTGAGGAGGATGTGCAAACTCTACTATCTGCTTAATTTTTCTATAAACCTAAACCTGTTCTAAAAAATGAAGTTAGAGGCATCTGGGTGGCTCAATCAGTTAAGTATCTGACTCTTGATTTTGGCTCAGGCCATGATCTCAGGGTTGTGAGATCAAGCTCCGCATCAGGCTCCATGGTAGGCATGGAGCCTGCTTAAGATTATCTCTCTCCCTCTCCTTCTGCCCCTACCCCCACATCTCTCTCTCTCCCTCTTTAAAAAAAAAATGAAGTTATTAATTTTTTTAAGAAGTGTATGAGAGCTCAAAATCCCATCCAATCGAGAGCACAGGCTCAGAAGATCTGTGGAGAGGGTAGTTTTTGAGACAAGCCTTGAAAGCTGTTAGGATTTCAACAAGGAAGAGGCGGAAGAGGGAAGGAGCTACAAAGAGAGACAAGGATGTGAGCGCATGTACAGAAAGAACAAAGGAAAGATGGTTGGGATGGATAAATCAACTAGTCCGACTGCAGTCTACAGGGATGTAGGTGCACAGAGAGAAAAATATGTAGAAACATAAGTACATTAAAATAATTATTTTAAAACTTGCTACATGCCAGCCCCAGTCATGGCTGGTGGGGCTGGCACGTGACAGCCCTGGTAGCACGGAGCTCTCGTTCTAGCAGGCTCTTCTGCGGAGGTCGGGCTGCCAGGGGGGTCGCCGTTTCCACGTGATCTAAGAGCAGCGGGGTTAGCGATTATTTTCCTGTAGTGTAAATCATGGAGTGTCCTGGCCCTTTTGTTCCTGCAAAACCTCACGTCTGCCGTCCCTCAGGCTCCAGGTCTCCCTGCGGCTCCACAGTGCTTCTCACCAGTAGGAAATCCAGCGAGAACTCTGATACCCAGGGAGGACGAGGAATAGACAGCCCAGGCTTCCAGCCTCTACAGTACAGAGGAATCGCAGGTGGAACCAGGGATGAAGGCTGGCTGCCAAAACATACCCCCTGCTCTGGGTTGAATCGTGACTCCCAAGAGATACGTTCCAGTCCTAACCCCTGGAACCCGTGAAGGTGATGTTGTTTGGAAGCAGGGCTTTGGCGGATGTAGTCAAGTTAAGATGAGTTCACACCAAGTGAGAGTGAGTCCTAAGCCAATGAATAGTGTCCTTATAAGAAGAAGGAAATTCAGACCCGGACAGGGCAGAAGGCCAAGGGAAGACAGGCAGAGAGCACACTGCATCGACAGGCTGAGGAGCGTGCAGATCTGCCGGCGGAGCCCAGAGGAGGCAGGCAAGGCTCCTTCGCTAGAGCCTGCGGGGGGGATGTGAACCTGCGGACACCTTAGTTTCAGACTTCGAGCTGCCAGAACTGTGAGACAATACATTTCTGCTATTTTAAACTATTTGTGGAAATCTGTTACAGCAGTCCTAGGAAATGAATACACCACCCCGCCCCTCACACACACACACACACAGATACACACACACCCCACGTTATATACAGCCCATGGTCTTCATGAGCAGGTGCGACAGACAGAAATGTGCTGGGGAGTAAAGGCTAGGTGTGTGAAGACTGGGAGGTGAACAACTCTATTGCTTTGGATGGGGTTCCCCTACACTTAGAAACAGCTATCACTGGGGCGCCTGGGTGGCTCAGTCAGCGAAGCGTCTGCCTTCGGCTCGGGTCATGACCCCAGGGTCCTGGGATCGAGCCCCGCATCGGGCTCCCTGCTCCGCGGGGAGCCTGCTTCTCCCTCTGCCTGCTGCTCCCCCTGCTTGTGCTCTCTCTCTCTCTCTCTCTGACAAATAAATTTAAAAAAAAGAAGAAAGAAACAGCTATCACTGAAGGAAGCAGGAAGATAACAACCCTGCTCCAAAGCCAGAACCCAAGCTGGACAGGAGTACCTAAAAGATAATCTTGATTTCCAGATATGGAAAGTTGGCGACTTTCTTACCCTTGGTAACTGTTGAAGGAGCTATGTATTTCCTACATAAATTGGCACACAAAGCAATTTTCATTGATTTATTTGGTATACCGCTATGCTGATTTTAAAGCAGGTAGAAAATCCATTTCAGAAAGAGAAGGGTTGTCTTCTAAAAACATAGCTAGTTACCAAATTCACAATGTTCTCGGATCAAAGTAACTTTAGAAAAAACAAACAAACAAACAAAGTAGCTTTAGGAAGGAAAGAATAGCCTGCCTTTATTTTTCCATCTTCCCCTCAAGCCACAGATCCATGAATCCTTTTGGCCCACTCCTCAAACAACCCGTACCCAGACCATTTTAGCCTCTTTGTTGCTTCTAGGTTCACCCTTTCTTAGACAGGTTTCCCAGAATTAAACAGAAAAACCCTGGGAGTCAGCAGGCTGGCAGAAGGAAGAGAGAGGGTCTGTTTGGCTGCGTCATGTGTGGAGGAAGAAATAAGAGGATGCCACCAGCCTACAAATACCGTGAGAGTTTAAACCCTAGTTCTTAAAAAAAAAAAAAAGAAAGAAAATCATTTTCCTGGACTGGTATCAAAGAGACTATTCTCTCCGTTTTTCCCTGGGCAGTGTTTTTTCCCATAGAGTAAATCTCAGAAATTACAAAATAGAGATAAGTAGCAACTAGAATCCTAGTCTTAGGAAGTCTGGATTGAGCACCCACTTTTTTTTTGGTTATCAGAGAGGGTGACTAAGAAATAGAAATGAACTTTGCATATTTGGCCTCGTCTGAAAACAAAGTTGCGTGGAGGCAGGAGACTGAACTCTTGACCCCTGGGAAAACTTTCCAGCTGACTGTGATATGTGCAGCATAATACTAGTGGTTTCTTCTTTGTCTTTAGCAACAGAGAAACTTGCGCCTTTGCTAAGACCACCTCCTAATTCACACGGTCAGTCATGTTCGGAGTTGTTCCCTGGGGCAGAAAACCTTACTGCATTTTCCAATTACATGAAATTTCATGTCAAGAGACTGTCAGAGGTGGGCCATTTAGGTGGCAGGATCTTCCTCCTAAAACCTGGCAAGGCTTATCATTCTGACCTGCCTCTGGAGGGCTGGCAGGAAAAAGCAGCCCTCCAGTGAGCTCTCTGACACTGACATGTTCTGCCCTAAGCTACGCTCTCATATAACATTGCTCCGGGGCTCATCTTTAACGACATTGATCCAGGTTTAAGTCTGGAGTCTCCCCTTTGACACCAGCCCAGGAAAATGCAGAGGCAGTAACCAGGGACTGAGTGTCCATTGGCAGGTTTTACCCAGAGGTGATTTCTTCTTCCTCATCAGAATTCATTACCATCAAGATGGTAGGTCTTCTCATTAATAACCATGACAGTGACCAGCCCTCCTCATTTATCAACTTATTGCTCATCCAAAACTGTCAAGTGATCTAATATGATTAGGTAGCTGCATGCAAGTGTCTTTTATCTCAGTCCCCTTCTGGACAATTTAAAAGACAACCTGGCTTTGCCTTTCATAGAGCTGAACAATCACTAGTCTTTATAGGACTATGGAATTGTAGAATGGCCCAGAGCAGGCCACCCCAAAATGTACAACAATGGCACACTGATTATTTTGAGTGGAAGCTACTTGAGAAACAGGCAGTGCAAGAACACTCAGACCCTCCTCTGTTCCCCCTGAAAGGAGGAAATGAATCTTCCATATGAAAAAATACTTTCCCTGTCCTAAGACGTAAAAAGACATCCTTACCACCAGAGACAGGGGCTTGAAAGTCAAGAAGTCTGCACAGACAAACCTTGTTACTTTTCTGCAATCTACTACCTGAGCCTAAATTCTGCCTAGAGTCCCTTGGTAATTAAAGCTCCCAAACACCTGTTTTCTTGATCCTCTCAATGCTTCACAAATTTATTTTCTCTTTGTCCAAAATGTATAAAACCTGCCTGCCTTGGTCAGTTCTTTGGGTCTCAATTTCATCACTGGATCTCTGTGCACATACAATAAAACTTTTTTTAATCCTGTTAATCTGTCTCATGTTGATTTAATTCCTAAACTAGCTAGAAGAACCGTGGTGGGGAAGAAGGAAATACCCACCCCTTCAGAATCCTAGAGCTCAAAATAATCGCACGATGTTTCCCTGTCTCCCTTCCAGGCAGAAATGCATGCAAGCCATTTAGGAGAGCAGCCATTTCCAACCCATAGCCACAATTACGGAGAACATGTAACAGGGAAAAAAAAGCATAGATATATATATCTCACTAAAGGAATAGTGTCTCGCTGTATTGAGTACTTTCTATGTGTATTATAACGATGCTATGAGGTATTATTATTATTCCCAGTTCATTAAAGTATAAATCAAGGCTGAGAGAGATTAAATAACTCATCCAAATCAGTGGCAGAGGTGAGATTTAAACACGGGCATCACTTGTCCCAGAGGGTCCTTTACTTATGTGCTTTGTTTTTTAGAAATGGAAGGGGAGGTAGAAAGGAGGGAAGGAGGGATGAGGGGAGATGAAATATTTTTTTAATTTAAAAAAATTTTTTTAAGCTATAATAACCAGGGAAGCAACAAGGCAATTGCCCAGATCCCGTATCTGCCTTATTCCTCCTGTGTCCTAGTCCCCGGGGAAGAGTTTAGGCCTGGGGCCAACTGGAGCCACACGCCAGGCTCACTCAGGACTATTTATAGTGCTAGGCTGTTGGGCAGATCTCTTCCAAAGTGGGCATTTCCAGCTCTTTCCAATTCAAAACAGCCCTTGACAGCCCTGGGCAATGTGTGTTTAAGTGCTTTTATCTACCAATATCCTGGGTCTCACTGGATGCATAGATTAAAACAATATTAGTCATCCTGGTTTACTGCTTGAGTACAGTAAATTAGTAGTAGCCATGCATTTTTCTCCTTTGCATTGTACGAGAAAGAGCTTCTGTAGTCACTGATTTCTTTTTCCATCCCTTGGAAAGATAAAATCTAATTGTAAGAATGGCTTCAGCTGTACTTATTTTAAGCATCTTCTAAGATTCGTCTTCCCCCTCAGTAAGAATTCTGAGATTACAGTGCGTCCTCCCTCCGATGTAGCTGGTGTCGTGAATTATGCATACACCATCCACCATGAGGCCCACCAGTCCCCGATATTGAAGAGTCCTGATGAAATGCTGCAGCCAGCTGAAATTGTTTTCCAAAGACTCAGACGATCGGCAACATGGCTCCAGCTGCCAAAGCCAGCCCCTGGTAAGGAGTGTGTCTTTATTTGGTGAGTTTGGTAGCACAGCCTTGGATTATCACCAAAAATGAATCAGGAAGTGGAGGTGGAGAGCAAAAAGGATCAAGAATGGGAGGCCCTTAAATACTATTTCTTGGGGTTTATCTTCCACTAGGATGAATTTGGGGGTGGGGGAAGAATGCCAGTTGTCCTCAATTTTTCCCTCCTGGCTACATGAAATAAAAATGTGCATTAATACAAACTTTGGTAAGTAACTAGTCAAACAAATGACACCAAAATGAATTTTTTAATAGTAAGAAAGTATTGTATTGAAAGAAGTTTTTCAAAAGAGTGGCCCAGAATCTCACAGGACTTTACACGGTTCTTTGTTTTAGTTTAAGACAGCGTCACAAGGTTGGGCTACACGACATACTTGTTATTTTCTCTTTTTTTTCTAGAACTTCCAGGTAAACTTGAGATCCAGGACCTGAGAGTAGAAGTTAGCCAAGTCATGGAGCCCTCAGATTTCCTTCATGTTTTCCTTATATTTTGTTTTCTTTTCCAATTACAAAACTGACATATGTTCAGTGTAGAAAATTTGGAAAACATAAGAAGTATAAAGAAAAGAATTACCCATAATCTCACTTAACACTGGATGTCCCTCTTGTCTTTTTTCTTTACACACCCACACAGGCGTGTCTCATTTTATTGCACTTCGCTTTGTTGCACTTCGCAGACACTGTTTTGTACAAAGTGTACAAAGTTTTGTGGCAACGCTGTGTAGAGCAAGCCTCTCAGCATTACCTTTCCAACAGCATTTGCTCACTTCATGTCTCTATGTCACATTTTGGTAATTCTCGGAATATTTCAAACTGTCATTATTATTTTATTTCTAACAGTGGTCTGTGATCAGTGATTATAACTCACTGAAAGCTTAGATGATGGCTATTATTTTTTAGAAATCAAGTATTACACTGGTTTTTTGGGGGGTTTTTTTAGCCATAATGCTATTACACACTTAACAGACTACAATACAGTGTAAACATAACTTTTATATGCATTAGGAAACCAAAAAATTCTACTCACTTTATTATGTGGTCTGGAACCAAACCATCAGTATCTGTGTGGTATGCCTGTGTGTGTGCATGTTTTTTAAAAACTTTTATTTATTTATTTATTTATTTAGGTAGAGCACGTGCATGCAAGTGGGAGCAGCGGGAAGGGACAGAGGGAGAGGGACAGAGAAAATCTCAAGCAGACTGTATGCTGAGCACAGAGCTCCATGCGGGGCTCCATCTCATGACCCTGAGATCACAACCTGAACTGAAATCAAGACTCATTGCTTAACCAACTGAGCCACCCAGGTGCCCCTGGATATTACAATTTTTAAATGATTTGTTTTTGATACCAAAATTTAAAAATGAAAACACTTTCATTTCCATTTTTTTATTCTTAAACACAGTTTTCTTGTATATACTATTAATATTTGTTCTCATGAGTTTTCATTTGTGTATTTGCCATTTTTATACTGAGCTATTTATACCTTTCCAATAAATTTGTAAGAGCTCTTCTTTTAAAAAAACTCAATGTTTTGTCTTGCATTTATTTTTTAAAGTTTATTAAGTAAGCTCTATACCCAACGTGAGGCTCTAACTCATGACCCTGAGATGGAGAGGGGCATACTCTATGGAACAAACCAGCCAGGCGCCCCTCATTTATTTTATAAATATATGTCCCAATTTCTGTTTTGTTCATGATGCTTTATGACACCAGAAGTTTCTAATTTTTATGTATTAATTTTTAAAAGACTTTATTTATTTATTTGTCAGAGAGAGAGAACAAGCAGTGGGGAGCTGCAGGCAGAGGGAGAAGCAGACTCCCCACTGAGTAGGGAGCCCGATGTGGGACTCGATCCCAGGACCTCATGACCTGAGCTGAAGGCAGACACTTAATGACTGAGCCACCCAGGCACCCCAAAATCAATGATTCTTGCCCTTTGTTTTCCACCTTACATAGTCCTTCCCTTCTCCACACCAAGACTATACAATATTTACCTACTTTTTCTTTTTTTCTTTTTTTTAAGATTTTATTTATTTGACAGAGAGAGAGAGTAAAAGCAGGGGGAGCTGCAGGCAGAGGGAGAGGGAGAAGCAGGCTTCCCACTGAGCAGGGAGCCCCACGAGGGGCTCAATCCCAGGACCCTGAGATCATGACCTGAGCCAAAGGCAGACGTTTAACCAACCGAGACACCCAGGCGCCCCTAATTTTACTTTTTCTTATGGTTTCTTATTTCTATGGTTGATTTTTAATCAGTTAAGAATTGATTTTGGAGTAAGTCATGAGTTAGGGAAGCTGTTTTCCCAGGTGATTAGCCATTGCTGAAAGGTCACTTATGGTATGGTCTACCTTATCCATTCTAATTTGAAATGGAACTTTGTTATATACTAACTTCTAAATATATATGTAAGATATATTTATAGACTTTTAAGCATTTCTTTTTTCCCCTTTTTTGTCTATTTATCCACCAGTAAAAATATTTAAACTATTTGACTTTATAAATGTGTTCTGACATCTGGTGATAGATATTCCATTATTATTTTAACATTTGTTATTACTATTCTCATTATTTATTCTCCCAGATAAACTGGAGAATCATTTTTTATAAGTTTTTTTGGAGAATCATTTTTAAGTTAAAAAATAATGTTTGGGGGCACCTGGGTTGCTCAGTTGGTTAAGTGTCTGCCTTCAGCTCAGGTCATGATCTCAGGGTCCTGGGACTGAGCCCCATGTTGGGCTATCTGCTCAGCGGGGAGTCTGCTTCTTCCTCTCCCTCTTGTGTTCTCTCTTTCTCTCTCTGTCAAATAAATAAATAAATAAATAAATAAATAAATAAATAAATAAATAAAATCTTTTTTAAAATGTTTGGATTTTGACTGGAAATGTGTAATTTATAAATTAATTTTGAGAGAATCAATATATCTAGTATCATGAGATTTATTGTCCAGAAACGAAGTCCCCCATTTATCTAGGTGCTTTTAGAGTTTTATAGTCTCCTTTATATAAATGCTTTGATTCTTGTAAGGATTTGTTCCTCCTAATTATGTGATTTGTATTTTGGATGGCTATTTTCAATGTTAAGGAAACTATTAATTTGGGCCATTTTACTTTATTCTCTTCTTTACTCTGAAGGATTTTTCATTGCTATTCTTGGATTTTTCCAAGTAGTCAATTTTTTAATCCATAAATTAATGATAATTTTGTCTCTTCCAATATTTGACCTCCCTTTTTTATGTCTAATTGCTTTTTATCATTTCCAGAATGATGTTGAATAATAATGGTTAGCATTCTTGCAAATGTTTTGCTTTAATAAGAATGATAACAACTAATATTCTTTAAAGGTATGATATGCAACACACTATTCTAAGCAATTTAGATATTACCCCATTGAATCTAACCAACAGCCTTTCAAAGTAAATAGTAGTATTCTCCCCATTTTACAAGGAGAGAAACTGAGACACAGAGACACTGAGTAACTTGCCCAAGGTCATACTGCAAGTAACTGGCAGAACCAAGATTTGAAGCCAGGCATTCTGACGACCAGAGTGGCGATGACCTACAGTGTGCTACCACATAACAATTAATAGACCCTCACCTGTCATGGGGTGGGATAGGGTTTCTGTTGTGTTTGCAGTATCTCTTGTCTCATACTGTCAACACCAGGCTACAGAAGACAGTCATTAGGCTCCCCAGTGCCAGTAGGGATGGTGAGATTCCAGAAGGGCAGAGGCCAAAAAGTAGCACTTAACCAACCAGAGGCAAGGGTGGGCCATCATTATCACAATGGACAGCAAGGTCACAATGACGGCTGAGGCTGCCATGGTGTTCCTGAGGACAAGACAGGTGGTCAGCAAACAAATATACTGCTTGATCTGCACTATCGCAAGAGATTAAAAGTAGATGAGCAGAAAGCTGAAGTCAGCTATGCCAATGCAAAGTTATTATCACTCACCCAGTTTCCAGACCTGAGCTAATTCTCAGATCTAGAACTGATCAATTGAAGAAGTGGCTGGGGCCCTCATAGTGAACTCTGCAACACCACAGCAAGTGTCCATAGTAGCGACCGGTCCTTCCCAAAGCATTAGAGCCATTCACCTCAGTAACTGCACACCAGAGAAAGGAGAATATCCATAAGACTTTTCAAGGGCTACTGGATGTAGGATATGAACTGACACTAACACTTAGAGGCCCAAAATACTCTCAGGGTCCTCATGTTACAGAGAGGGCATTGGAGGCCAAGTGATGAGTAGAGTCTGGGCCCAAGTCTGTCTCATTGTAGATCCGTTGTGTTTGTAGACCCTCTCTGGGGCCATTTCCCTAGTTCTTGAGTGCATAATCAGTATGAGGATGCATTGGTAGAATCTCATATTGGCTGTCTGACCTGTGGAGTAAGAGCCCTGTGCTAGTTATTAAGTTATTGTCTCTCAACTTCAACCCCACCCTCCTTCAATGTTCTGCTTTGTGATGCTGGGGCTGGGACTCTGCAAACCCCATTTATCTTTTCAAAAATGCCCTATATGTGACTCTGCTAATATGAGATACTAGTGGGATATTCCCATCAGCATCACCTTAGTCTCATTCCTCACCCTGGCCTTGGCAGTTTGCTACATTCACAGCAGTTGAATCTAGTCTGCAGTTTGTCTCATACCTGCAGGACCAGCCTCACAGTGGCCCTCAAATACACCAGCACCAGCTGGACAGGACCTCCTCAAAGTTCTGGACCACAGCCTCTTGGACCCCTCCGTCCAGCTCAGAGCCATTGGGACAAGATAAGTAGTAGCCCCTTCCAGAGACCTGAGTTTCGACTTCTACTCCAAGCTTTCAAGTGGAAACAGTTCCAACTTCTTCCCCTGTCCCCCCAGCAATCAGAATGGTAGCTGCTACCTACCGTTTCTGAGGGACCTCCGTGTTCTCTCTTTGCTTCCCAGTTTTTCAATAACTACCCGACAATTCTTTACATTAAATTCTCTCTGTTAAAATAACATGTGTGGTATCCATCTCCTGACTGGACCCTGATGGATACATTGTAGGAAAAGCAGGTGAAAACCTTGATATTGCCACTGACAAGACAATCAGAAGCACGGCTCTTGGATAGGTAAAATGGCAGGGATGAAGGCTGCTCTCAAAGACTTAAAGGAGGCTGGGATCATGGTCCCCATCACATTTCCATTTAGTTCACTAGTCTGTCTCCTAGAAAAGTCAGTTGAGTCATCTGGCTGATGGAGGACTACCACACCCTCAGACCAAGTACTAACACTACGCACAGCCACTGTTCAGATGCAGGACCTTGATTCACTACAACAGATCAGCATGGCCTCTGGCACTTGGGATGAGGCTATTGAATTGGAAAATGTGTCCTTTTCAACCCTCACTAGAAAGGAGGAAAAAAAGCAGTTTTCTGTCACTTGGAACAAAGAGAAATATACATTCACTGCCATTTCCTCTGGGCTATGTTAACCTCTCTGCTCTATGTCACAATAGAGTTTAACAGGATCTTGATCATCTGGATAGTCTGTGAAAGGTCTTATGGATTCATTATACTAATGCTATCATTTATTCATGCTTGGGGAGCAGGAAGTGGTGAGTACTCTGGATGCAAGGATCAGACACATGTGGATCAGAGAGTGGGAGATAAACCTCACAACCAACCAAGGCTTTGTCCTGATCAGTTTTCAGTGGTCTGGGATGTGCCATGTCCCTCCAAGGAAAGAACAAATGAGTGTACTTTGTACTTCCTACCACTAAGAGAGTGACACAATGCTTAGCAGAATTTTTCAAATTTTGAAGACTAGGCTTATCACACTTGAATACTGTTCCAACCCATTAGTGAGTCAGAAGGCTGTCGGTTTTGAGTTGGTGTTATGAGCTATACTATGTCCCCCAACTTTGAACCCTTAACCTTCAGTACTTGAGAACATGGCTATATTTGAAGATAGGGCCTTCAAAGAGGTGATTAAGTTAAAATAAGAATCACTATGGTGGGCCCTAATGCAATCTGACAGATGCGTTTATTTGAAGAGGAAATATGGATGTACAGAGAGACACCAGGGGCTCACACACACACGCAGAAGAAAGGCCATGTGAGGGGGTGCCTGGGTGGCTCAGATGGTTAAGCGTCCGCCTTTGGCTCAGGTCATGATCCCAGGGTCCTGGGATCGAGCCCCACATTGCGTTGGGCTTCCTGCTCAACGGGGAGCCTGCTTCTCCCTCTCTCTGTCTCTCGCTCTCTCTCAGCCTGCTGCTCTGCCTACTTGTGCTAGCTCTCTGTCAAATAAATAAATAAATAAATAAATAAATAAATAAATAAATAAAATCTTTAAAAAAAAAAAAAAGAAAGAAGGGCCATGTGAGGATACAGGGAGAAGGTGGCCACCTGCAAACCAAGGAGAGGGGCCTCAGAAGAAACCAAACCTACTGACACCTTGATCTTAGACTTCTAGGCTCCAGAACTGTTAGACCATAAATTTCTGTCGTTCAACCTAGTCTGTGGTGATGGGTGACAGCAGCCCTAGCAAACAAATACCGTGAGCCTGGAGCAAGGGAGAGCTCCGGAGCAGGTCCACATGTGCTATAAGCAACCCTAGTGCTTAGGCTTTGGGAGCAGAGGATCCCATGGTGCTAGACTCTGTAGACTCCTTAACAAGACTTAATAGGAGAATCGCAGTGCAGACCTCTGAAGGCCTGTAGCAAGCCCATGCCATCTGCAGCAGAGAGCCCTTCATTACAAAGAAAGCAGCTCCTGAATGCTTCGGAGCCCACGCAGGGACTGAGCAGCTGGGCATGGTACACTGATGACCGCACAACCAGCACCACCTTTGCTGGTTTGGGCATTATCAGACTTACCCAGTCATCAGGGTTGCAAGATGAAATGTACCATAACCTGGGACTTAGACCTCTCAGAGGTCAAGGTCTAGGTTACTCCACCAGATAAGCAACCTAAGCCTGCAGAAGTGTTGGTTGAGGAGGAGGGGCTTCTAACAAAGGGTGGAACAGAAGGAAAATGATAGATGAGCATCTTGGCACAAACTGTAACAGCAGACAGTGAGACTCACCATTCTTCCTGGTGTAGGTTCTTTTTCTTTGTGACCTTGCAGAATCAGTGATAAGGTAAAGTAGCCTAACATGGGGCACAGGAAATGTGTGTGGTACCAAGTCTGGACTGTAGTAGATGCTGTTGGTGGCCTGCCCAGAACCCCCTCACCCTTAATGCTTCGGAGCACATCACCTTCTCCCTGTCAGCACCTAGATTTATTTGTCTGGGTTTTTTTCTGGCATACAGAGCAACTCTACTCCTTTGTACAACACTCAGATGTGCCAGGGAAATGACACCACGTCCCCAGGAGCCACCTTTAATAAAAGATGGGAGATGGTGTATAAATACCCCTGCTCCCTCGCCTCTTAGGTGGGATGACTCTGAAGTCCATGTTTCAGACCGGCACGCAGAGCTCCCAAGAAGGATTACACTCCAGTCACCTGCAGTGCTATCTTGCTTGATAAAAACTTTTATTTACTACACTCTCTTCCCTGGGTTACTTAATCCTCTAACACCCCTTCCCATGATCATTTTCAAAGTAAATGATTTGCTATACTGTCTCAATGTATGCTTCTGTGGGAACCCAAGCTAAAACAAGACACTGCACTTATCAAAATATAGACAATTTCTTTCTCCATGTTGTCCAAGATTGCCCTCTCTTCTGTGTGCAGAAAAATGAGGTAGTGATAGAAAAAGAGAACTTAGGCCACTTAATGTTCAACCCTGCAAGGTTAGGCAACTTCTCTATTTTTCTGGGGGATACAAACCCTGGGTGTCTGTCTAGAGGCATTAGAGAGTGGAGAATGCATTGGCTCCCTACATTTTTCAGTTGTCACTCTTGCATGATCTTAAACCTGCATGTGCCACAGTCATTCCTTCAATCTATTCCACTTGCCTTTTATACAATGGAAAGGGATTCCTCCAAGACTCTGGCATTTGCCACCAGTGTTCCTTCTGTCATCATTGTAAATTTCCACATTTTCCCTGTCTTCATTTTCTGTGCTGTCATACACATTTTAATGAACATTGAATGAGACTGCAAGGAGAGGGTGATGCTGCTGGCCATATGATATTCTGATCTGAACATCTGCAGTATTCCCTCTCAAGAAGCAGTGAACTGATAAAAGGGAAGATGGACTTCTAAAGGTTCATGGAGGTCATTTTCCTGGAATGGGCCATCTTTCCATGCAGAGCCACAGTAGAAATACACTGTCACCAGTAATAAGCAGCATTCAGAACAGTACTGGAAATTCAAGTCCTCATTAGCGTGGTTCTTCAAATGATTCTGAAGAAAATTATTCATGAGGTACGTGAGAGAAAGACAGAGAGAGAGAGAAGGAAAGAGAGGGAGAGAGCTGGGTCTACATTTCAAAGAGGCCTTAAGTTATAATTATTTCTCCAGGGACCTAAACTGGTCATTCAGTGATGCTTGGAATGTTTGAGAATTAGAAAACTATTTCATTTGAAGTCAACATTCCCAACTATTTCATTTCTACAAGTGACATTTTAATGGCCAAACCATCACAGTGCTGTGGTAAATTCTGGAAGTGGTTACTTTCCTTTGGGGCTGGGTCATGCTTTGAATGATTTTTCACTGTTTAAGTTTCATTATCATCTAGGTGACACTTCTTATAATAATAACCTTGCTTTGTTCGCCATCTTGTCATATTTATCTTTCTTGACCAGATGCCATTCACACTATGACCCTCTCCTAGTAGCTAGTTGGCCCTGACCTTTGTGGCTATTAAACCCAAGGGAGTTAATAAGCAAGCCACACCAACCCTAATTAGCTATTTCCAACAGCTGTAGGAGAGAAGCAGTTCTCAGGGATCTTTCCATCATAAAAATTGAGAGAAAGTTAACTTGAGCTGGAAAAGAAAAACCAAAAGGAAAGCACCCTGGAAAACCCAAGAAGCTTCTCAGCCAGACTAAAATCTTATTTTAGCACTTTCAAAGCCTTCCAGTGTGACTCTGAACACTTATCTGGAGATGATGATATTAGTTTAAAGATTCAAACACAGGGGCTCCTGGGTGGCTCAGTTGGTTAAGCAACTGCCTTCAGCTCAGGTCATAATCACAGGGTCCTGGGATAGAGTGTCACAAGGGGCTCCTTGCTCAGCAGGGAGCCTGCTTCTCCCTCTCCCTCTGCCTGCTACTCCGCCTGCTTGTGCTCTCTCTCTCTGTCAAATAAATAAATAAATAATTTAAAAAAAAAAAAAAAGGATTCAAACACATATTCAGTGTGATGCATCCAAAAGGTGCTAGGAGCTGAAGAATCATGAGACCATTTAAATGAGCTGGGCTAGCAAACAAGACACATTGCACATTTCAATAATAAACATCTGGGTCACCTAGACATCTAATCTTCCTGAATCCTCCATTTAATATTGTCTGGGAATATGATTTGAAAGCAAGTCATAATTACATCTTTTTATTTAGCAATGAAAATCCCATAGAACAGTGTTTATTTAATTTTAATGTGCACTAAGATTACCTAGAGAGGTCATCTCAACCCTCAGATGGTCTGGGATGGGACCTAAGAATCTATATTTTAAATAAATATGGACCAAGTTTATCTCAAATTCTGCTTTTAAAAGTTCCAATGAGGAGCACTTGGGTGGCTCAGTTGGTTTTGCATCCTACTCTTGATTTCTGCTCAGGTCATGATCTCAGGATTGTGAGATGGAGCCCTGCATTGGGCTCCACACTCAGCGTAGAGTCTGCTTGGGATTCTCTCTCTTCCTCTCCCTCTGCCCCTCCTCTTGCTCACTCACATGCGTGCTCACTCTCACTCTCTCTTTCTCTCTCTCCCTCTAAAGAAAAAAAAAGTTGGAGCACCTGGGTGGCTCAGTCAGTTAAACATATGACTCCAGCCCAGGTCATGATCTTGGGGTCCTGACATCAAGCCCCACGTTGGGCTCCCCACACTCACCAGGGAGTCTGTTTCTCCCTCTCCCGCTGCCCCTCCCCCAACCCGAGTGCTCGCTCTCTCATTCTCTTTCAAATAAATAAATAAAATCTTTAAAAAATAATTCCAATGAATAAATGTCAAAACAGAATTGTGGTAAAACCCAAAACTTTGCCATGATTTAATAACATCACCAATGGGGAACAGATATACAAAAAGAGCATCTGAGATGTCAGAATAAAACAGATTAATCCAGTTTATAAGCCCTATAGCTACTGGAGTTTTTATCACATTTTTCAACTGCCCTTTTTTTAAGTTTTTATTTAAATTCCAGTTACTTAACATACAGTGTAATATTAGTTTCAGGTGTACAACATAGTGATTCAATACTTCCATATAACACCTGGTGCTCATCACAACAAGTACCCTCCTTAATCCCCATCACCTATTTCACCCATCCCTCCATCCACCTCCCTTCTGGTAACCATCAGTTTGTTCTCTGTAGTTAAGAATATTTGTTCCTTGTTTTGCTTCTTTTTCCCCCCTTTGCTTGTTTGTTTTGTTTATAACATTCCACAATCATAGGGTATTTATCTTTCTCTGACTTATTTCATTTAGCATAATACTCTCTAGTTCTATCCATGTCTTGGCAAATGGCAAGGTTTCATTCTTTTTGATGGCTGAGTAATATTCCAGTGTGTGTGTGTGTGTGTGTGTGTGTGTGTGTGTGTGTGTACACGCCACGTCTTCTTTATTCATTCATCAATCGGTGGACACCCGGGCTGTTTCCATAATTTAGCTGTTATAGATAATATTGCAATAAACATCAGGGCATATGTATCCCTTTGAATTAGTATTTTTTCAACTGGCCCTTTTATATCCATACTGCTTTTGATGTAAAAAATTGTCTCCAGAACTAAGACGACAAACTTATCCATTAAGTACCTAACTTTCATAAAACTGTTCAGGTTATTACAGGGAAGTGAAAAGTAGAGGAAGACATGCCCCTGTCCTCAAGGAAACAGGAGAGATTACCGCACCACATCTCCATGAAACCAGGAAAGAGCAGTGAGATTCTAAATCGGTCCCTGACATTACAAAGAGATCCATGCAGATAACGATGCCTGCAGAGGGTTTCATGGGGGGGGAGGCAGGAGCTACACTGGAACCTGACTTGTGATTAGAACTGGACAGGATTAAGGAAAACAAAGAAGAGCAATTATCCAATATCTGGAATAAATATGCACATCAGAAGTCTAAGCCAGATGCATCCGATTCCACCCACTGACCAGCTCTATACAGAGACTTCAGGTTGCAAGTAGCTTTAGAAGTGAAGAACTCAGAAGAGATGGAAGTACTAACATCACAACCTTCAGAGTGAGAAAAAGACAAGTAAATAGCTGGGATGAGGACTGAACCGGGCTAGCTCTTAAACCAATGCCTGGATCTGCTGCACCCCACGATTGTACATTTAATCGCTCTGTGGCTTGGTCTCCTTTCTCCCTGTGCCTCCAAGATGGGGCCAACACCACTTCCTTCCTAGAGATCTCCTTCAGTTCCGAATAAAGGAGAGAGGTACCTGCAAAGGACCAAGGAGTAAACCATAAAAAGGACGTTTGAGAACTTACCAAAACAGGAGTAAAGGGTAAGGGTAACCAGTAACTAGAGGGAAGAGTTCCCTTAAGTACTGCAGCTGCTGGAGCTGACAGAGCCTGAGGCAGCCTAAGGGCTGGGATCAGAAGAGAAAGTCAAGCGCCCCACTCCCTGGGATCAGCTACCTGAGAGGAAGGGGGCCCCACCGAGAACCAGAAGCACAAGCCCCAGATATGAGTGAGAGAGTACTAAAGCAATAATTTGTCAATATCTTAAGTGCCCTCAAGACAACCCTCCAGTCAAATTGAAAGGAGGATATGTTTGATAGCCGTGGTTAAAAGGGACTTTAATGTTTGCTGCCAGCCTCCAACTCCCCATGGAGAGATCTTTGCTTCTCCCCTTATGCACAGGATTTTACACATCATTTTCATCCATGCCCAATCAGACTTAATCCCTATCCCCACTCCACTCCTATCTGGGAATACAGATCCGAAAGGATTTAAGTAGCCAGGACGAAAACGATCATGCAAACATCTTTATAAGAAAAAGGCTGTGTGAGGGGCAGGCATCTGGGTGGCTCAGTTGGTTAAACATCCTACTCTTGATTTCTTTTTTTTTTTTTTTAAGATTTTATTTATTTGACAGAGAGAGAGAGAGAGCACAAGCAGGGGGAGCAAGAGAGGAAGAAGCAGGCTCCCCACTGAGCGGGGAGCCCAATGCAGGGCTCGATCTCAGGACCCTGGGATCATGACCCGAGCCAAAGGCAGTCGCTCAACCAACTGAGCCACCCAGGCACCCCCTAGTCTTGATTTCTGCTCAGGTCATGATCTCATGGGTCATGAGATGGAGCCCCCTCTCCCCCAAGTCCGGGCTCAGTACTCAGCCAGGAGTCCGCTTGAAGATTCTCTCCCTCTCCCTCTGCCCCTCCTCCTGACTCATGCTTGCACGTGCACGCACACACAACACACTCTCTCTCTAAAAATAATGAAATAAATCTTTAAGAAAAAAAAAGAAAAAGAAAAACGCTGTGTCTCTCAATGTAAATCTCAAAGAGGGTAAAAGAGGGTACATCAAGCAAGAAACTTTCAGATTTTTCTTTTAATCTTAAGCCCAAAACATTTTAAATGTTATTTTGGGAAATAAATCTGAAGAAGAAAGCCATAGGCAGGAAGATGGTGTTATCTGTCATCACTTTAGAGGTTATTTCCTTCAAATTGCTGGCTTGCAACTGGGTATTTTAACAGGTGAATGGTGGTACCTGGGTTAATTATATCTTATGAGCAGAGAAAGACTCAATATGTGTAGGCATTAAGTCCCCCATTTATCCTTGTAAATCTTATCTGCAATGAGATCCATCAGGAACTTTTTAATGCCAGTTTGTGATTCCCTTGTTAGGTTAAATCCCTTCTGCTACTGGAACTCAACAAGGCCACAGTACCCGTGGCTGCTCTCCTTCACCATGGTGCAGCAGCTTTGCCCATGGTCCTGGCTCTATCAAGAGTCCAAGGGCTCTACGTTTGGATGTCCAAAGGAAGCAGATGAGACCGGTTTCTCGGCCTTCTCATCTCTGTGTCTCTAGTACCTAGCCCATGGGGTGTGTATTAGATCATCAATAAAGCAGGAGCTGAATGAATGAAGGACCACGGGAAGAGAATTAGTTCTGTCTCAGCATAGAGCATAGGAAGGTTATATTCCCTGGAGGCTCAGATAATATTTTCCTGGTGGAAAAACTACCTTCATTGCAACTGACAGTTGAGCCAACAGTAAAAGTAACCTGGGAATGGCATCTCCCTGGAACCCCCCCACCCCACCCCCCGGGCCTGCCTCTAACCCAGCTTATAAGACCAGAGTATTCACGGGCCTGGGAATGGCAGCAAGAGAAGAATTGCAACCCTAAACCCCATCCTACCCCTAGGCCAAGCCCTCCTCCTCCATGAAGTCTCCTCTGACTACTCCAGGGCTCAGGAAACTTCGAACTCCTTCTAATTTTCATCTGCTCTGTCCATGTAGGTTTTTTTTCTTTTCAGATGTTTTATTTTTTTAATTTAAATTCAATTAATTAACATATATTATTGGTTTCAGAGGTAGAGGTCAGTGATTCATCAGTCTTATATAACACTCAGTGCTCATTACATCACGTGCCCTCCTTAATGCCCATCACCCAGTTACCCCATCCCTCCAACCCCCGTCCATGCAGTTCTAATTATATTTTACCTATGACCTGTTGGTATTAGTAGGTTGTACCTATGGGGTTTTTTTTTTCATGTTTCCATATTTTCTCTCTACGACTACAGCTAATACCTCTTGGTATCTACCAAAATGCATAAGACATGGCAGACATTTAATAAATATTGGTTGAATAATAAGAATAATGTGAACTTTATTGACTGTTTATTGCACATAGGCACAAGAAAAAGTACATTTATTACATTACTTAATTCTCAAAATGAGGTGATTGCTACCTCATTTTGGGTGAGAAAATGGAGTTAAATAAGTCACTTGCCTAAATTCATACAGTCAGGGTGAAGCTAAGCTTTGAACTCACATCTGTCGGACTCCAGAGCTTACGGTGTTAGCCACTGCGAGTGGCTGGAGAGAAGGAAAGAGTTCCTGCTCGACACATTCTTACAGGGTTTTCTCTAAGTTCAGGCAGAAATCAGTTCTTCCAGTTTCATTAGTCAGAGGGAGATGCCCACAGATCCGTGATGGGAAGCCCACAGGGTGGCAAATACTGATATAGTCACTGGGCTTAATTTACCATAAACTTAATCCAGCATCAGGACCACTCAAAAATTGGACTGAGCCGTGACAACCCACATTTCCCAATCTAGCAGTCAAGGAAAATTATTTTTAAAGTCCCAAATCTTTATAATCAACCGAACTAGTATCTAATACAGATGATATATTGCTTCTCAGCCTTCTGGCTAAAATCTAGTGTCGTATCTAATAGAAACTATAAAGCAAACTATTGTTGGAAAAAATAAATTAAAACATATATCTGGTGCTATTACCCTGGGTTAATGAGTGCTTCTGTGCTCAAACGAGCCACGATTTTACCTCCCTCCTCATCTCTGGGCAGCCTGTTTCCTGCCCTGATCCACCCGGCGCATAGCTCCCAGAATTCACCGGCTGGAGGGCCCGAAGTGGTGGCTGCCCACCTGCTTGCTGCCGAGGCAAGCGCGTGCTCACAGGGGATGGGTCCATCCTCCCGGTGGGCAGGGAAGACCCGCTGCATTTCAGAAGGGTAACAGAATCCAGACGGGGACTGACGGTTTCCAGCTGAGGGAGCTGGCTGCACTGCCCGGTCACCCCACGGCAGAAGCAGGGATCGAAGAGCTGACACCCCCCTGGGCCACCTCAGTGGGCCCTGATGGCCCCTGTTACGCACAGCAAGGCGAGGCGCTGATGACGGAATTCGGCCTCTTTTCCACTCTGCAGGCTTCTTCTTGGTGAAACACAGACCTATTTCTAGACTCAAATGAACACTTGCACTGAGGCTTATTTTCCCTTCTTCTTCACCTGGTCCAAAATCAAGCCGGCCCTTCACTCTACAGAAGACTCTGCAGGTCACAGGAGAAGCTCCCTGACGGCCCCAGGCCAGCCTCCCACAGGCCTTCTGAGCAGACCCCCACGTAAAATCAAATTAGCCCGATAGACATCGGACCTATGGCTGCAAACAGCTATTCAGATAAATCTCAGCCTAAAAATGAAATGGAGGCTTTTTAAACGAGGCAGTAGGGGCAAACTGTTTTTGGTTTCCTGACAATGATCTTTGAAAGAGCACAGTCTTCATCTGTATGCTAAATTACAATGGACGCCACCACAGTGGGCCTGATGACTCATCCAGTCGAAGGGGAGACGAGCCGATGAAGCTCACAACTCTACTTCAGAGGAACTAAAACCTGATTTGCAGAAAAATTCAATTGTGATCTCATCACAAAACAAAACATAATTAGAGGACTTTCATTATCGACTTGCATCCCGAAGCTGAGGAGACTGCCGAGTTAATTTTTTTTTTCCTTTGGAATAGCTTTAGGCGGCATTTCTGCCCTTACACCACCTTTCATTTTAGAACTCAAAATGGTGGCTCGATTTTTCACTAATTACGGGACAGCTGCTGTTAATCATGAAAGGAAGACAGTATCAGAACCTTTGTTTTTCAAATAAAAAAAACCTAAAACACAATTTTTCAAATAAATAACCTAAAAAAAAATAAACTAAGGTTCAAACAGCACAGCTCAGTCCTGTACGAAGATATGCTCTCTGGAAACACCGGGTCTTTCAGTTTCTCCAACTCCATTATGTCTGGAACATTCTCTGTGCCCTCCCACTGCAAGCACCTGCTTCCCCTGGGTAACTCCTAGTCATTCTTCAGATCTCCATTTAAACATCTCTTTCTTGGTATATGCTTTCATACAACTGCGTATCCAGTTTTCATAACACTTACCAAAATTTAAAACAATACATTTTATTTTTGTGTTTATTCGACTCCCCTGCCTCCCCCACTGACTGTAAGCTTTCTGAGGGCTGGACCTGGTCTGCTCTTGCCCATCACGGCATCCCAAATGCCCAGGAAGGCACCAGATGTAACTGGCTCACTGAGTACGGGTTGCACGAATGGATGGAGGCACAGACAGATGGGTGTGCTCTCTGCATAGCATACAATTTTGTACAGCCACACTACAGTGCTATTGTGATGCTCACCAAAAGCTATGCACTATTTTTTAACCTTGATGTCAAAGGGAAAACAATGATTTCAAAATAAAAGCCAGGGTCCCCTCCCTCAAATAACACCTACTGCTGGCTTGCCACTCTCATCATGGCCACCAGAAAACCCTTTGTTAGTCTTTCTCCAAACATGAACACGTGGTGTTTATACACATAGAATAACATGATACTATCAAATCAGAAATTAATTGGCTGCGTTTTCAGTTCTTCAGTGATATCTACAACTGTAATCCTTAGCCACAGAACAGTGGAGCCACACCAAGATAAAAGAGAATCACCCACACGACTTCTCAAATGAGGAAGCATCTCTGAGACTGCGTTGTGCCTCAAGAATATTAAGTGTGTCCTTACCTGTAGCTCTTAATTGCTTCAAAGTCCGAAGACCTCTAATGTCAACAGGAGTCAGCCAAGTAAACAAGGTCACTGTAGAAAATCCCCAGGGAGGATCTGTAATAGAGGCATCAGAGTGAAAACATGTATGAGCTTCTGCCTTCCCCCTTGGATGCAGACTTTCCTATGCCAGACACTGGACAGCCCTAGTCCCTGACAATATTGAGAAGTAGGCAAAATGTGGGTTACATCATCTCCCACCTCCTTTCAGCAACCCTTTCCTCTCACCTTTTCACATTCTCTGGACACTCTTCCTCTCTGAGCTCAGTGCTTGGTGCCCCCCACCCCATGGTCAGATTCTCCCACCCACTCCACTCACCCTCCTGCCTAACAGACTCCCCTGGCCACTAACTAGAACTTGCTCTCTCTCTCCATCACTGTCCAGGTACTGGGCCTCATCCTCTTCTAACCTTTCCTGTAACACTCAACTGGTTCCTAGGAAACTAAGCCTTGACCAAATGTCCACATTTATCAGCAGGCCAAGTGGCGCCCAATACTGCATTTGAGTTACGAGCAATATCACCCCTGGAGGGTAATTTTGCTAATTGTGCAATATCAGACATCAGTTTTGAGATAGTAATGTACCCCCAAATTAGAGTAAACTGAGACCTAATTTTCCCATACATAAAACAACTTCACCAATCCCAGAGAAAATGTTCTCTGGTGTAACAAATTCCAAGAGGCTGGAATTAATCATTGTTTTACTTCTGAAACTTCCAAGACTCTTTTTGCAGTTGTAGGATACCCTGAGAAGATCTACCAATGAGAAACAAAAACAAAAAACCTGCCTGTGTCCTCAGCAACTACCTCCATTCCCTCTGCCCCTGGGATTCATCAGCTCAAACTATTTAAGAGCGCAGTGGGGGCTTTTCATTTTTATCACCTTAATATACTTCTGAACTGAAAGGGTACAACATAGCAAAAAAAAAAAGAGAGAGAGAGAGAGAGAGAGAATTGGCCGTCAGCATTATGACTTCGGAAAAACAGAAGTCACTGCTGCTCTTTTGCTTGGGTGTGGTTCTTTAATCTGCTTCTGACATCTTTGAAGCTGAAGTCCATTTCAGACAACAGAGAACAGGGTTCATGCAAGGTCAGACGAATGGCTCCTCTCTGAGCCCACCAGTAGTGGCTAGACATTCAGTGCTAACTGTCTCACTGAGAGGGCACATCGTTCTTCTCCCCCTCCCTGTGTGCTCCCTGTCCAGACTCTCATCTGCAGCAACCTCCTGGCCGATGTCCTGCCACCAAGCTGGGACCTCTCCCATCAATCCTACTCACTCATGACCAGCACGATCTGTCTGGATACAGCAAAGGCGCCAGCACAGTGGAGGGTCTGAGTTCATGTCTACTTGTTGAGAATAAATGTGAATGGATAAAATCTTGCACCAAACTCGGAGCGCTTCCTTAATCTAGGAGCATCCAACAACTCAACAGAGATAGTGGAAGAAGGAGTTGCCATTTTGACCCAGACATTCATAACAACAGCACCATGTTTTTAATCACCAAAATAGTATGCAAAACAGGTACCCCTCCAAGATAGGGTGAGGTTCAGAGAAGTATGCAGCTGGAATAGTGTTAGGCATGAGGTAGGGGGTCTGAGATGGGGTGACGATATCTGTTGTATAAATTACACAGACAATTTTTCTTTAATTTAAATAGGCAACACATTCTTACGGTTCAACTATTTTTCAAAAACTGAAAAAGGTCTACCTTGAAAAGTCTTCTCACCACCCTGTCTTTTATCCACCTGTTTTCTACCATCCAGGTAACTCCTGTTACTGTTTTTTTGTGAATTCCTAGAGTTTCCTTCTGCATATGATAAGGATATTATCCCCACCACAACCTTTTTAAGCAAAAAGTAGCAAACTATATATACTGTTTTGCACACCCATTTTGATAGTTGCACAGTATTTTGTTGTATGGATATACTCTGATTTACGAGTCCTCTACTGGTGAACATCTGTGTTGCTTCCAATCTTTTGTTATTACAAATGGTGCTGCAGTGAATAAGCTTGTACAAAATTCATGTAACGTCTGTGCAAGTACATCTGCAGGATGAATTCACAAAGCACAATTGCTGTGCCCTTTTTTTAAGCTACAAGCTTAACCACTCGCTTCAGGGCATCAAAACGTCCCTGGGTCAAGATGACGGCATCAGAAGAACCACATCAATGTTGATACAAGATAGGAAAACTATTTTAATGGCATTGGCCAAGGTTGGAAAAGAGGTTGATCAATTTTCAGCTACTACCAATCCCTTTCTTAAAGGTTATAGATATCTACTGGTTTGGGGCCACTTAGAATCAAAATCCTTAAAAATGGCCTGAGTACCATTTTTGTGCATCTTCTGTTTATATTTCCCAGAAATCGATATGACCTCAGGCAAAATGTCTACATTGAATTATAGCAAGTGTTTCATGATTCCTATTGACAGTCAGAGATTTGGCAGGAGCAAGAGAGGAGAAGTGGTGATAAAGAAGGATGTTTGGAGGAAAGGTATACAGATAAACACTTCAGTGTAGACCCAGAATACGAGACTACTGGTGCCCCATGTGCAAACATAAACATGCTCATCAACAGGCATCAGAGTAGACATGCTCTTTAATAACCAGGTTGTTCTATGTGTGCTGTAAAAATCAAGGCAAGCATATAAAAGAAATATTCAATAAATGGAGAGACATATGTTGTTATTAGATTAAAAAAAAAATAATGTAACCAGCAATTCAGCCCAGTCTCACTCCTGACCTCTTCGTCCATAATATCCAACTTCCTACTCACCATCACCTTCATTTGAATGTCTCAAACTTACCATGCCTACAACTGAACTACCAATATGCCCCTCAAGAATCTGCTCCACCAACAGTATTCCCCATCACAGTTGAAGGCGAAGCCATTCTTCCAACTGCTCAAGCCAAAAAACTTGGAGTCCGCTTTTAACTCCTCTTTCTCTTCTATATCCAATATCTAGTACATCGAAAATCATGTTGGCTCTAACTCAGAGACTATCCGGAGTCCTAGCATTTCCCACCATTTCTAGTGCTACTAGCCTGGTCCAAGCCACCCTCTCCTCTCACGTGGATCACTGTGTGTGCCTCCTACCCGGCCTCACTGGGTCTACCCCTGCTCCCCACAGTCTGTTCTTTACACAGAGAGTAAACCTTTGAAAATATAAACCTAGGTATATCCCACACCTCTGATCAAAACCCTCCAGGGGCTCCCCATTACTTCTAATCTTACCGTTATCTACTCTCTCCCTTACCCACTCTCTTCCAGACACAAGGCCGTTGCCTCTGCCTGAAACATCCTACTCATTTATGTCCCAAAGACCTACTCCTTTACCTCCTTCAAATCTCTGCTCCACTGTCCCTTCTCAAAAAGGCCTATCCCAACCACCCTTTCAAATTAGAAAGCTGCCCCTTACCCTTCCCCAATTCCCCTTCCTCCTTTCTATCCTCTTTTTTCCCATAGCACACATCACCTTCCAACGTACCAGTTGGGTACTTCGCTCGGTTGTTGTGTTGACTATCTCTGTATCCCCTGCTGGAGTATAAGCTCCTCAAGGGCAGCTCTTTTTGTCTGTTTTGCTCAGTGCTATATCCCAAGTGCCTAAACCATGTCTGCCACATAGCAGATACTTTAAAAATATTTGTAGAACAAACGAAGGAGTTTCTTCTTTGTAAATTTCTTTAAATTGGCATGTACCATTTTAACAATTAAAATGTTAAGGCAAATGTGGGATTCGGTATTTCTCTCACCAATCAACTCATTTCAAAGACTGATTAATCCAAGGGTTCTCCCCTTGAACTTAAATAGATTTAAATTCATGCATCTCCAAACTTGATGTTACAACCCTTAAAGTTTGTCTGCACCTCCAGGTTCACCAACTATCCCAATATCAAAATCTGTGTAGCTGATTTCTTTTTCAGCTGTTGGTGACTCCTCTCCAGCACTAGAACATTCTCTTCACTCTGCTAAAACTAATAGAGCAGTGACAAAGACAGCCTTAATTAGTCTTTCGAATGCTCCTGAACAAGGTACCTGTGTGGTCCCCTTGAAACACCTTATATGTTCTACTTGGTGACGAACACAGAAAAATACTTTTTTATATAAAAGGAGATCTTCCCTCTACCACCAGATTCCCTGCCAGCTAGCTTTTACCTCTTGGGTAGATAGCACCTGTGCTACTAGCTAATTTCTAGGCAGTAGGATTTGGTCATTTAGCTCTTTTTCTTTGCTTTCATCACCAGTAGCTCCAGAGAATTCTCAGTTCACCAGCAGAACTTCTTCAGATTCATCCTGCTTTTGGTTATAGACAAAGCATTTCAGAGTAAATACCTGCTGCTATAAAGCCTCAGCCAAGTGGTTTGGGTGGAAGAACTACCCCAGACCCATAATCTCCAGCAGGCACCTAAACAACTATCTAATCCAAGTAACAGGCCGTATGACTGCAAATGAAAGGCAGGGCAGTGTAGTGTCAAGCACACAGATTTTGGAGTAAGACTACACTGACTTGAGTCCTTTCTTTGCCACTTGTCTATGACCTTGGGCAAGTTACAGTGCCTCCAGTGGAAATCAGAACAATGGGATTAACAATAGAATACCTGCCATAGGATCGTTGTGAGGATTAAATGAATCATGCCTGCTTACAAAGTAAATTTCTGATAAATGACATTGTAAATTATCATGCAAGTTCTACTGCAGAACAAGCTCTCTAGCTGTCCCCCTTTGAACCAGATTGGTACCCCGAAGCCCCCTCCCTGTAAAACGTTTGGGAGAACCCCTGATTTAGGCAGGAGTTGCCAAGCATTTCCTGGTTTTCCCCGGTCACCACTCTACCAGCTCTTAAAAGGAGATGTCTGCTTGCCCATGTTGTAAAATTACCTGCACACAGAGATACCCTTTACCTGAACTTGGTGAGCATTCGGTAGAGAACCAAATAAGCAGAAGAGCATAAACCATTCCACTGAAGGACTACCCATTCTTTGCTCTGTGAGCAACAATAAAGTTAACATTTTCAGACGGAATCAGAAGTGAGAAGAAATCAGTCATCCTAGAGTCCAAATTTCCATGACCACCTCACTCCCACATTGCTGCAACCCCAGATATTATTTTCTTCCCTATTGATACTTGATAAGACTCACCAGTCAAAGCATGCAAATGCAATTAAGGCTTGAGGCATCTCCCATTTTCCATCTTAGTCAATGATATCAATGCCAAGCAGCTTCTTGAAAAGTCAAAGTTTCCAGTTCTCTGTGCCCAAATTTCAGACCAAGAGCTGGGAAGTGATGGAAAACCCCACGCAATCCTAACCCCACACAATCTACTTGGGTTTCTAACATTTAACCCAGTGATCTCACCTGGATGGAAGAAAATCTTATTTGTTGCAAAAGTGAATTATGCTCTAAATGATTAAAAGAGAATTCGTTTTCTCTGCCATGCTTGCCCTCCAAGAATGCACCTCATTAGGAGGAAGTAGATTACAAGGCTGCTGTTCTGAGGCCTCTGCCAAGATCCAGGAGACTAGGAGGGGACCTGCAGGCACAAAGAAGCAAGTCTACTTAGAAATGTCACACTGCAGGTTGCCAGTTAAAACCCCCTTGTCGAGATGCAGTCAGGCATGGAAGATGTCATGTGTTATGAGAGGATTTAGAGGCACCTGTGCCCCTGTGGGTGGATTTCTCCCATCAGCTTGGCCATGGTGTGGTATCCAGGCATCTGCTGTGAAGTGAGGGAGGGCGTTCCTGCCGGTAACTCTGAGACTCAAAGAAAGAGTGTGGAGAGAATGAAGAACACCAGGCTGAAACTCCGATGATTATCCTGCTACTAATTCTATTATGAAACTACCAGTTCTCTGGGCCTCAGTTTATCTTCTTCATAGTAAGGATTTGAGCTGGAAGATCTCCCAGGCCTGTAACTCCAGCCACAGGAAATGGAAGATTGCTCCCTTCCACAAAGGCTCTTTGTTATGGAATTTCTAGACCCCATGCAAACACAGTCTTTAGAGATTTAGCATTTTATTGATTTTGACATGTGCTGTCATTGACACTTCCTGTTTTATGTGTTTTAATTAAATGTTATTATTTGCCACCGTGTCCTGAGGCCATGAGTTGGGAGTGGGTAAGATTTCATAAATCAGACCTGGAGTTCTGTGTGGGGAGTCCATGGACTCTTCTCATGATGTCATTGTAATTATTTCCCTTCGATCAATAGAGAAGCTTTGATGTCCTCTTTATAGCTAAGGAAAGGCTTCTTTCCATTTATCTTCCACCTTGTTGAGAATGCACAAAGCCCTTCTCCAAAAGTCACCCTCCTCTGGTATGAAAATGAACATTCCGTTTTGTTGTCAACGTGCTGCTATTATTAGATGCTACCATCTCACTCAGAACCACCTCCACTCGGGGCCTGTGAGCCTGTTTTACTCTGTGGCATGCAGTCCTGACCTGGGACTGTGGTTTTCTGTCTGTTCCTCTCTCTGCCCCATTTGGTTCCCCCTTCGGTCCCTACACGCTGTGCTACAGGCATTGGACCACCACTAATTTGAAACTTCTTCTAGATGCTTACGTCATCAGGGATGTCAGTGTTTATCACCCTCTCTACACCCCACATGTAACTTTTGCCTTGCACAAAGTTAGTGCTCAACGCATGTTGCTTGAATTTAATCAAGGGGAAAGAGTAGGGAATCTGCATTTTTCCCAAGTAGAATCATCCTAGAGCCAGTCCAGATTCACTTCAGAGCCTGTACCCCAACCAGGACTTGGCTAGAGGAGAAGAGGCTATGAGTTGTTTTTGTTTTTTTTTTTAAGAGAATCATTGTATGTGTTAAATCCAAGCAATATGAATGTTCTAAAAAATCCAATTATATATAGCGTATTCCCAGAATACTTTGGGGGGTGGAGGATGGAAGGGTGGGAGAGATTGTCAACCATTCTCCTCATGCTCAAAAAACCTTTCTTGAATATAGATCTACACATAGAAATTGGGGGCCAGAGCAAATGCAAACATTCCCTCCTACACCCCTGTCTCCCTCAATCTAAACCCAATCAAATCCAATCCAGGTTCCTCCAAGAAACGGCCTTTCCCAACACTAACGTTTTCATTTTTCAAAATTTCTAGAGTCACAGGTTTTTGCTGGATTACACTTTATCTATCTGACAATTACAGAGCACTGTGTGTCAGGCCGCATGCTAGCACACCACATACATAGCTCATTTATCCCCATGACAATCACATGAGGTGGGCATTATTATTATTACTCCTCAACCTACTGATGAGGAAACTGAGGCACAAAAGAGCTAAATAACTTGGCCAAGGTCACACAGCCAGTGGATACCAGGGTCAGGATTGAAACCCAGGCAGTTAAGCCCCAGAGTCTATTTTTTGAAACCACTATTTTAACCATGGCTGCCCCCACCTTTGCCGTGGATTGATCATCCTATGTTTCAGGTCAGCTTGGGCTCTCCAATTGTACTGGGAGCTTCCTGATGGGTGGGACCATGACTCCCATTGCTTTTATCACCTCCTTCCACCATATTCATCGAATGAATATTTATTAGGCACCTCCTCTGTGTTGGAATGTTCTAGGTTCTAGGAATATAGCAATGAACCAGACTGTCAGGATCCTATCACATAGAGCTTACATTCTAATGAGAGGGAAAACGTAATACCCAGGTAAACAAACCAGCTAGCCAATTGAGAAGATGGAGTTCATCACAAGGGCAATGAAGAAGATGAGAGTGATGGGATAAGAAAGGCCTGAGGCAGAGGAGCCCTTATTAGATCACATGGCAAGAAAGGGCTCTTTAAGGATGTCATATCTATACTACACTATCCTAAGAAAAAACAACCAGCCCTGTGAGGATTTGAGGGAAGAGAACTCCAGGCAAGAGGTCAGCAGGTACAAAGGCCCTGAGGTAGAAATGGGCTTAGTGAATCACAGAAAAAGAAAGGTGCCTAAAGAGTAGCAATCAAGGGAGAGAGGGGAGAGAAGCAGAGTGTGCCGGGATGCAAGAAGCTATGTGACGCTGCTCAGCGCTGAGTCCCACGCCTGTACACCTGTGTGGACTCAGCACACCGAGCTACCTGGAACCACTGAGCACTGCCTCCAGGACGCTCCGGAATCCCCACAGTCACTGCTTCAGTGGGCTCAGTGGTCCAACATGTGGACGTGGAATCATATTTCTGGGTTTCTATCTCTGCTCTCCTGCTCACTAGCTGAGTGACTTTGGGCAAATTATTGAACTTAAGCTTTATTCTCTGGCCCGAAAGAATGGAATCCTCAAGTATGTATTCCAGAAGACTACCATGAGGATTAAGTAACATGATAAATGTCACATGCTCAGCACCTTTAGTGGTACAGGAAACAAGCCCATAAAGCAATTTTTATGTTGTGGTGGTTATTTTTGTTAATCTTGGTAGGAAATCAGCCCCGAAGCATAAACACTGTCTGGTAGAAAGTGCTGGAATCTCTTGCATCAGCTACACTGGTTTCTGAGCTAACAACAGCAGGTTTAGTGAAAAGGATCTAAAAAGAAAAAAAAAAAGTGGTATCATCCAAAATATCTACTATTTTTCAAATAACATGACCTGTACTATTTTTTTTTCCATGCAACATACTGGAAAGTTCTAACCTTATTCATTTAAAATCCTTCTCCAAGCTCGATTCCATATTATGTTAGCGTATGTACCGAGACAACACCAGAAGCAGCAAGACCCAGTGATGGAGAATCTCTAACCATGACAAGAAACTCAGTTCTTCTCCAGATGATAAGAGACGAGCATCTAACCCGAGGAATGCCAGGGCCAGGATTTCTGTTCAGATTTCCTAAGAAAGGAATGTTTTGTCAAAAGACAGACTATACTAAGCATTTTCTTTTCTTTGGTATGCCCTGGATTCATTAAGAACCAAGCCCTGGCGCCATCTCCTGGCAGTGTCCAAAACTGAAAAACATACGCTTAACCACAAGGGACCCCTCCCCCTCCTCAACAAAAATTAAGTTCAGGAGAAAAACAGGTAATTTCATTGTAACTTCAGTGTTTTCAGCCTCCTGTTAAATATTTGAATCGAGATGAGCGGATGGTAACAGTCTCAGCCATTTACGGTCCCCACAAGGGACAGTCCCTTTTAGGCCACCACTTCCTTTGTTTCTGTAAGAGCCTATCACCCACCAAGGTACCCAGAGATCAGAGGCAGCATATTTATTTCCAGTGGGCCAGCGTTTGGCCCCACTCCCACCAATGCACCCAATCTTACAAGAGGATAGTCTTCTGCCCAAATCTACAGCCTCCAATACGTCCATTCACAGCAGATACGTTACACAAAGAAATCATGCATGGCATCTGCCCTCAAAGAGCTGGGCTCCCAACTCCCTTCAGAACTGCAAGTCGAAGTTCACCCCAGTACCCAGAAACTCATGGTAAGGCTCAGTTTGGGGCCTCGCTCTCCCTAGAGAAAGAAAAGACGGCTACCCTTGTCATCATGGCCACTTGCTCTTCCCAAGGATTTGGTGAGGGCACGTGGCTTCCTGGGGCCCGGGTAGCCTCAGCAGTTTGCACCTAGCTCTACACTCACCTCCAACCAGGTAACTTGGCATCAGCAGGCACAGAGCCTGAAATGGCTAGGAAAAATAATTCTGCAGGGTCCTGACTGAGGAATGAACCAATATCCTGAAGAATTCTGGCTCATTTCTCCGAGGGAACTGGGGGAGGGGGGTCGTGAAGAATACACAGGATAGTTTAGGAGGACAGGAAAGTTACTGGCTGGACTGGTTCCTCCCTTCTTCACTCAAGCATGTGTATTTACTGATTTAAAGTGCTTTGAGCTCTTCTGTTTGTCAAATAATGTGATAAACTACTTCACCCCAGCTCCTCATTTAATCTCAACAATGACCCATGCAATTGGTACCATTTTGGTTTCCATTTAACAGAGAAGAAAACACACCTAGAGAGAGCTTAAATAACTTACCCCAAATCTTAGAGCAGTAAATGATAGAGGCATGATTCAAACTCACATACCCTCATTCCTCTTAACCGCTACAGTAAAGTATCTTTCAGAGACTCAAGACTTCGGACTTTCTCAGGCATTGCTGAAAACACAGCCATCCCTTAAATTTGCAGGAGGAATGGAGAGGGCTAATTCTCCATAGATAAAGAAGGGGCTCCTCAGAGCCCTCCGGAGTGAATTTGTGTGTGGCGAGGAGAAGAAGAAGTACATTCGCATCAGGTACCACCCAATCGCACTCCTTCTTGAACAGCACATACCCAGTATGAACGCTTTCCCTTAGTCTTCACATACTTGATGCATTTACTGACCGTCATCCTCATCCCAGCCAGTTTTCCAGGGCACTGACAGTAATTTTCTCATACCATCCATGCCTGACAATTGATTTCTCATGGTTATTTGCAAAAGCACAACTACAAATGTTATTAACTGGTAATAAAACTAGCCAGCCATTTCTAAAACCCAGGGCTGGCAACTGCTCTGTGATCCTCGGGGACCCTTGGTTTACCAGATTTTGCTAAAGTAAATATTTCTTTTTGGTGCTAAAATGCCACTGGAGGAACCTTATCTTTGACTCTTCCCAAAATTTATAGAATGATCAAGGTCAGGAGTAAAGAGACAGTCTTTTAAGAATCATAGAAAGCTTTCAGGATTCCTGATTCTATCCCATCAGCCTCAATATATAAATTTCAGGGGCGCCTGGGTGGCTCAGTCGTTAAGCGTCTGCCTTCGGCTCAGGTCATGATCCCAGGGTCCTGGGATCGAGTCCCGCATCGGGCTCCCTGCTCAGCGGGAAGCCTGCTTCTCCCTCTCCCACTCCCCCTGCTTGTGTTCCTTCTCTCTCTGTGTCTCTCTCTGTCAAATAAATAAATAAAATCTTTAAAATATATATATATATAAATTTCATATTTTTCCCAGATAACATTGCTTTAAAAAAAAAAAAGTAGGGCTTTAATAAGCATTCATTAACCATCTTTTGGGTTCCTGACACGGTGCTACTCACTGTGAATTCCAAAGAAAGGCCACGGTGCCTGCCTTCGAGGGGCTTAGAATCTAGTTATGGAGATGTGACTCATCCATGAAGCAACTCGAGAACAAGACAAGGCAAGACAAAGTCAATTGTGAGGTGGAGAGGTAGAGATAGTGGGGACTATCATTCTCAGAAATGGAAATGGTCAGTCCAGTGGGAGCAGTTCTCCCACTCCCTAGCGTCTGACCTTTTATACCTCAGTGGACCTCAGTAATGGGATCTGTAAAGTGGCAGAGCTCAGCCACTCATACAACAAATTTGTTCTGAGCACTGACTTTACACCAGATTTGTGGTTCTGGTGATACAGGGCTGAGCAAGACAATGGCCCCACCCTAATGGACTGTATGGTTTGCTGGAGGGAAAGTGGAAGGCAGATAGGTGACTGGATAAATACATGACATGGCAGGCAGTGATAAGGGCTCGGAAGAAAAGTAAATCAAGGTAAAGTGATAGAGAGTGGCAGGGGGAGTGTCAAGAAGGGTAATCAGAGGGATCTCACCTGTCAAGTAACACTGGAGTACAGATGTGGAAGATGCGAGGAAGCAACCCAAACTGTTATCTATGGGAAGAGCATTCCTGGAAGAAGGAACAGTAAGGCAAGACCCTGAGATAGGAATGACCTGAAATGTTTGAAGAACAGCATAGACGCTAGTGTGGCTGGATCACTATGGGTGTCTGGGGAAAGGGAAATGAAGAGCAGTCAGGACCCAGACTGAAAATCCTAGGAGGCCAAGGTAAGGAGTTCAGGTGGGAAGCCCTGCAAGGCTGAAGAATGTGTACCAGAGCATCCAAACCATTTCTAATGTGAAGGGGTGGGACCTGAGCAAGATGGTCCTGAATGAGGAGGCTCTAGAATGAAGGAGTCCAAATGCTAGGTCCTCACATTAAGATGGTCTTGCAGTTGGGGAATGACTTAATTAAGAAAGTAACCAAACAAAGGAGAAAAAATATCAGGGGAAGAAGTCTGGAGACCAAAAAAGTCTCAGGCAAACTTCATGAGCAAATTGTAAAATATAGGGTGCCTGTGACCATCATCAGGCAACCAGTGCCCTGGTGTCATCCCTCTTCTCTCCAAAGACTCCCAATGTGGTGCCCAATTAGGGCCTCGCAAGGCTTCATCCCTCTAAATGCCAACGGGCCATTCAAAATTCACTAGTTCTATGTTTGATGGCCACTATCTCTACTATAGGTAACAGGTGGGTGCTAATATGGAGTAAATCCATGCTAATTGGTTAGCGCTTCTCAAATTTCCTTTTTTGTATTTACTATTACTTTCTAAGGCAGGAGAGAGAAAATACATGGCCCCAGAATGTCTAGAAGATGTAAAGTGAAGCAGCCCAATGCAAGCAAAACACCTAATTGAAGATTTGCATTGTATCTTAAAATTCCCTTGAACATTGCATTCTATTCCAGATCTACTTGTAAGAGCTCAACGGCAATGTCTTATATTATCCAACGAGCAAATATGACTCTCGAAGAAGATATGCCCCATTTGTGCTGTGCTTTACCAAAGGCCTAGCAAGCCATACCATGTCCCTAGGGCTGGGCAAACTCAACTTGAAAAACACAGGTAGTTAAACTCAATTAAAACACTCTCCTCTCTTAGAAGGACCCAAAGAATTAGCCACTATCCAGGATTTCAAGGATCATAACTCAAAATCCAGAGCCATGCATGAGGCAGAGGGCTCCTAGAGCAGATCTGGACATCTTCTTAAATGAAGTCCCTAATGCCAGCCTTACTCTACAGTGTTTATCTTCTGAAAGCACATTAAGACAAGTTGGAAATACTCTGCATCTGAACCATCTCTGAATCCCAGCGGGCAGTAATGTGAATAGCATGGCAATGCAGCCATTCCACAGCCATTACCAAGTCTGAGTAAATTTCTTCAATGCCACATGCTCTTAGGAAGTGACGCTGTTGCAGTGAGTTGGGAAGCATTCACAAAGAAACTGGCACCTCTCCTATTACCTAAATGGTAGTTTACAGCTTCTCAGGGTGGGGGCGCGGGGGGGAGGCTATGTTTCTCATATTGTGTTTGTTTAATATTTGACAATATCTTGGCTCACACTGTGCTGGGTTTGAGATAAAACGATTACTTGTATATACACAGTTGTCCACACAGATGGGAGAAAATGTTTATTTGGAGGGGGGAGTAAAGAAATTAGGAGGAAGAAAAAAAACCTATCAGTACTACTATGATTACACAATGCTATATTAACAATATTTTGAGAGAGTTACTCTAAATAGCCATCATTCCTTCCAACTCGGAATCCACATAATTACAGCTTTCTGGCGACCAGAAAAGGAAAGGATAGCATGTTGAATGCAGCCCAAGCTAGGGGGTTGAACGGGCTGCTGCTGCCACCCAGTGGGCACTCCTGAAATGACACCCACAGGAATCCTCACCTACTTCCAGCCACAGAAAATACATTCACTTTCTATGCAATTCCTATTTTCAATTCTCTCACATTAACAGAACTTACAATAAATAACAAACACAGGATGACTTATGCAATCCTATCTTCATTGTGCAGTACAAAATGTACTGAGGATAAAGTAAATATATAAATATATCATTTTGTCATTTTACCTTATTCCCTAAATAGCAACTTTATGTTGTATTTACAAGTATAGATTACTTTCTTTTAAATTTAGGTCTGATATATGGTTTTTATGCTTAATAAAAATGAATATCCTGGGGTGCCTGGGTGGCTCAGTCCGTTAAGCGTCTGCCTTCGGCTCAGATCATGATCCCAGGGTCCTGGGATCAAGCCCCACATTGGGCTCCTTGCTCAGCAGGGAGCCTGCTTCTCCCTCTGCCTGCCGCTCCCCCTGCTTGTGCTCTCACTCTCTCTCTCTCTGACAAATAAATAAATAAAATCTTTTAAAAAATAAATATCCCATATCTAAAGAAATTAGTGTTTTTGCATTATGGCGCAAAACCATCTCGATGTGAGGACAATTTTGTTCTCTCTTTTTGATGAAGGTAAGCATTGACTTTAGGTAGAATCCTCCAACCTAAAGATTTTAAGAATCCTAATAAATTAGGGAACTCTGCGCTTAACACATAAATTAGTTTTCAAACCGGATATTATAAGAGTATTCTAATGATAGACTTCGCAAATTAACAGAGGCAGATTCAAGAGTAGATTAGCTTCCCAGGAAACCAATCAACAAGTAGTAACAAAACATCAAGGAAACTATAATAAAATGGGAAAAACTGAATTTATGAAATCTCTATTTTAGATAATGTATCTAATCTGAAGGAATACTTTTGATAAGTCTTTTGGATTTGGGAGGAGGACCCCTCCCCAAGTAGAATGATAAAACTGCCTTTAAGAAAACACTTTAAAATATCTAGTAAACTCTGAGAGAGCACAACAGGAGGCTTGATCTCATGAAACTGAGGTCAAGACCTGAGATCATGACCTGAGCCGAAACCAAGTCATCAACTTTGCCTCTTAAGTTGATGAAAGGCCAATTTTTTTTATTTTTTACTAAAAATCTTCAGCAATTAGGATATTAAATGGTGAGATATTAGGAGCAATGCAACAATGTTTGTAATAGTGAAAAATTGGAAAAACCTGAATATCCACCGATCAGAGAATGGATCAATAAATTGTGGTTATTTCACAAAAGAATACTAAATAGCACTTAAAATTGATTAGGCATGTGCATCTACATGGATAGTTCTTGAAAATACAACACTTAGTGAAAAAAACCTGTTTCAGAACATTGAATGAAGGATACTATCATTCATATAAATGTCAAAAATGCACAGCATCCTTCCATATTGTTCACAGATTCATGAAAGTATATATGTATAGACTAGATTCAAACCAAATTCATGGGAACAGTGCCTCTGGGCAGAGTGGGGAAATGGGCCTTCACCTTTATGTGTAATATAAAGGTATATTCTATTTAAAGGTGTATCCTATTTAAAATGAGAGCAAGAAGAAGCAGCTATGAAGCAAATATGACCAAATATTAAACACTCTTTTACCTCATATAATGGTTACATAAGTGTTTTTCATATTATCCTTTCCTTATTCCATTAAAAAGCAAAAGAGGCCAATCAAGTTCATTGCAAGATCTTTGTTATACTGAGTATAATGTGTAAATCTGGGGCCAGAGCTAAAAAATTTAATTTAAAAAGGAGGGGGGTCCCAAGTGTCCTCCTTACTCCACAGAGTGTTCAGCCTTTCCTCTAAATAAATTCAGATCAAATATTTCAAGAATACTAGTTTAAAGGTGCATCAAATTCTACCCAGGGCACTTTCATGCCTCCTCCAGCCCTTACATTAAAACACTGAGTCTCAAAACTGAAGAGAGACATAATCATCAGGTTATTTTGGTCCAGAGCAGTTTGCTGGTATCCTGAAACTCCCAAGTTAACAACTGAAATATTCCAATGATAAATTTTTAGAGATAAAATAAAGAATAAAATAGAAGGGCAAATGTTTCCAACTAATATATGTACTACACTCACACCCATATATTCATACATAGTCCTCCTATGTAAGTAAAAAAGATACCATGAGAATTTAGAGAACAAAACTTGTCCCTTTATCTTCCTTAGCCATATAATCATTGCCTGAAATTCATTAGATTGCTAAACTCCCACTCTGAACTCAATGTCTGGTCATAGGAAAAAAAAAAAAACAAACTAGGAAAAATCATTGAAAATCTTAAGAGCTGCAAAAGAATGGAGCGAGATGGGATTCTTGTTGATTTTTATTTTTATTTGAATTATCATTGTACATTTTAGCAAATGGAAAAATTCCTAATTTGTGCTCTTGTCCTAACTCAATAGAGATACAACAAAAATAGTTCTATAGATGCCCATCACTCCTAAACACAGATTTATTAAGAATGGGATGTTGGCACACACTGATAGAGGATATTTTAATTTAATGCGCAACCATAAATTGCAACGTGTTCATGCACTAGAAGCTCCCTAGAGGGAATATTTCTTCAGAAATAGAAAGAAGATATGATTTGAGAGAAATGTATTTTAGGTTATTATTTCTCTACATAAGAAGCTAATGCTTGTCCCAAAATAAATTTTGTAGTCTAGACTACAATCTAGGGAGACGTAAGACTGTAATCGGCTTATTCCTCTTGCTTTCACCACAGAACCACTTTCAGTTGTGACGAGAATCATCCCAAATTACAAGGCATAAAAACTGGCCCTGCCTCACATATTATTAATCTATTTGCAGATGGCACCACATTTTACAACATGATCCTATTACAAGAAATGCTGATTCTGCAAACGCTCTGCTTGTGAGCAAGAATGGAGCAGTTAGAAGTCACAGCCGTACTGTATCTTCAGCTTTCCACAATGTACATTAAGGCAAAAGTCCTTGAAGGTTGTAGGAAATAACTCTATCCTCTTCAAACCATTGCAAATCTTTTCCGACCAAATGTGGATATAAACCAATAAACATCGTTGTTGTTCTCCAATTTAATCAAAAACAACTACACATCAGAGTGCTGGGTGGTTCAGTCGGTTAAGTGTCTGACTCTTGATTTCGGCTCGACTCATGATCTCAGGGTGATGAGATCGAGCCCCGTGTCAGGCTCCGTGCTGGGTGTGGAGGCTGCCTCAGATTCTCTCTCCCCCTCTCCCTCTGCCCCTCCCCATGCTCTCTCTCCCCCTTTCTAAAAAAGGAAAAAAGAAACAAGTACATATAATTATTTCATAGAGTGGGAATTTAAAATTTGCTAATATGTTGAAAACTCAGCAAAACATAACCAGCAAAACTTTAATTAAGGTTCCTCTAGCATCAAATAAAAAATACTGACTATGGAGTTGCCAAATCCAAAAATAGGCAATCTTACTGACAACAGCAAGGCTGTTGGCAGATAATAGGAGATTGGTTCCAAAAAAAGAAGGATTGAGGATTCCAATCCTTAGGTCTTTTTTCTCACATCTTACACGAATGGGCTACACTAAGTCTACAAGTTTAACACAAAAGTCAAAGTAACCAGTCAATTCCTTATATTTATATTTAATGTTTGCACTGATGGAAAGCTGCCATCTTTGATTCAACACACAGCCACCGAGGACCAGCTGTTTGCACAATGCTTCGTGGTAAGAAATGTATCTGGATAAATCTTACCACAATTTCATTACCTCCTCCAGTAAGTCTTTCTAACTGTACACTTCCATTTTGTCTGATATGTTTTTAAGGTTTTTTTATCATTATTATATAATTCATGCTCATCACAAGAAATGTGGAAAATAGAATAAGGGAGGAAGCCATCCACAGTCACACCAGGTAGAGGTAATTATTAAAATCCATGTATTGTATGGTGACTAACATAACATGATAAAATAAAATTTAAAAAAAATCCATGGATTCCCTCAAAATATTTTTTTCTCATTCTATAAAGGTTTATCATTTCCAAATCACAGTGAAAGGAACTTGAGTAATTTACCAATTTTGTTTTCTATTATGTGCCTTAGAGATATCTCACTAAAAACTGGTATCTGACATAACAGAATAACACTTGCAGAATGTAACACCGTAGTGACAGTACTGAGATTGATTGTTACAGACATATTACACTCTTTTTTTTAAAAGATTTTATTTATTTATATATTTGAGAAAGAGAGAGAGAGAACATGAGCAGAGGGAGAAGCAGGATTCCCGCTGAGCTGGGACCCCAATGCGGGGCTGGATCCCAGGACCCCAAGATCATGACCTGATCAAAGTCAGACGCTTAACCAACTGAGCCACTCAGGTGCCCCTAACTCTTAATTAAATGGTTGCACCCTATTTATATAGAACATTGGCCCAATAATAAAAATAGAGAACAGCAGCTGGAAATTTATCTCATTCAATGTCCAGAAATAAAAGGGTTAACCTTCATCCCATTATTTTCTGCACATAAGCCCTTTTTTCATACTGAAGTCTGATGGTGACTAAATTCCAATATTTTTCCAAGCTACTGTATGAAGAGGATGCTGAAGGCCATCACCATACAGCATATCACAATATAAAAACTCTTCCGTTTTTGGCGAACTTCCAAAACATATCCAACAATCCAGTTTTATTTCTGTCCAGGAGGCTGGGTGCCAAGGATCGGATATAAGTACAGGTACATATAAGCAGCAAGATTACAGTCAAGACACTCTGAAAATTGAAAATGGCAGACATAGGGAGGCCAGTAAAACCCCAGCCACATCCCCCTCAGAATAGTTTGTTGAGAATTTTTATATAATTCTAATCATGTAATATACCCAAGACTGTACAAACTGACTTTGTAAAATAATATATAACATCATAAAGCAACTAGATCTATCAGAACACTTTGAGAACATTTTACCCAACAGTAGCAAATACACAATCTTCTCAAGTGCACAAGGAACATTCTCCAGAATACATCATACATTAAGCTATAAAATGAACCTCAGGAAATCTACAAGATTGAAAATAGACAGACTGTTCTCCAACCAAAATGGAATGAAATGGACATTGATGACACAAGGAAATTGGCAGAATTAAAAAGTGTGGAAATTAAATAACACACTCTTAAATAACCAATGGGTCAAAAAAGAAATCACTAAAGGAAATTAGGAAGTACTTTAAGGTGAGTGAAAATGAAAACACAGCATACCAAAATTTATGGGGTGGAGCTAAAGCTGTGCTTGGAGGGAAATTTATAGTAGTAAATGCCTATATTTAAAAAAATTTTAGGGGCACCTGGGTGGCTCACTCAGTTAAGCATCTACCTTCTGCTCAGGATCCTGGGATGGAGCCCCAAATCGGGTTCCCTGCTCAGCGGGAAGGCTGCTTCTCTCTTTCCCTGCCTCCCACCCCCACTCGTGCTCTCTCTCGCTATCTCTCCCTCAAATAAATAAAATCTTAAATGTTTTTTTTTTAATTTCAGATTAATAGTCTAAACTCCCATTGGAAGAAACTAAAAACGAATGGCAAACTAAACCTAAAGCAAGAAGAAAGAGGAAACAATAATATTAGAGCAGAAATTAATGCAAGAGAATAGAAATACAATAGAGAATATCAATGAAATCAAAAGCTGCTTCTTTGAAGGATCAACAAGTTGACAAACATTTAGCTAGACTAACAAAGAAAAAAAAGAGAGAAGCTCAAATTACTAAAATCAGGCATGAAATGGGTAATATAAACACTGACCTTATAAAAATGAAATGACTATAAAGAAATACAATGAACAATTGTATGGAAACAAGTAATGTAAACTAAATGAAATGGACAAATTCCTAGAAACACTGTACTGAAACTGACTTAAGAAAAAACAGACAATCTGAGTTGACCTATAACAAGTAAAGAGATTGAATTAGTAATCAAAAAACTACCTTCAAAGTAAAGCCTAGGACCAAATGGCTTCAAAGGTGAATTCTACCCTATGTTGAAAAAAGAATTAGTGTCAATCTTTCACAAACTTTTCCACAAGTTTGTAGAGGAAAAAACCCTCTCCAACTCATTTTATGAGACCAGTCCTGCTCTGATACCAAAACCACGGCCATCACACAAAAACAAATAAACAAAAACAAAACTAAAGATCTTAAGAGGGGTGCCTGGGTGGCTCAGTCGGTTAAGCATCTGCCTTCGGCTCAGGTCATGATCCCAGGGTCCTGGGATCAAGCCCCATATCGGGCTCCCTGCTCAGCTGAGAGCCTACTTCTCCTTCTCCCTCTGCTGCTCCCCCTGCTTGTACTCTCTGGTGCTCTCTCTGTCAAATAAATAAAATCTTAAAAAAAAAAAAAAAAGATTTTAAGAATGCAGATGCAAAAATCTAGCAAAATACTAACAAACTGAATCCAGCAACACATAAAAGGGATTATACACGATGACCAAGTGGGAGTCATTCCAAGATGCAAGGTTGGTTTAATACCTGATAATCAACCAATGTAATACACTATGTTAATACAGTAAAAAAACAAAAACCACATGATTATGTCAATAGATGCAGAAAAAACATTTGACAGTGAGGGTGATGAATATATTTAGAACACAGATTGTGGTGATGGTTCCATGGGTGTATACTTATCTCCAGATTCACCAGACTGTATACATTAAATATGTATAGCTTTTTGTATGTCAGCCATACCTCAATAAAGTGGGTTTTTAAAAAAATATTGATGAAAGCCAATTGCTGTTTCATGATTTAAAAATATAAAAGATAAAAGGGAACCTCTTCAACCTGAGAAAGAGCATCTTTAAAAAACCTAACATCACACTTAATAGTGCAACACTGAACGCTTTCCCCTACAACTGAGAAGACAGATGTCCACTCTGATCACTTCTATTTAGTGTTGTTCTAAAGGCAAATATGTTGGTAAAAGAAATAAACAGCATCAAGATTGTAAAGGAAGAAGTAAATCTATAGAGATAACATAATCTCATATATAGGAAATCCAAAAATGCAAAAAAAAAAACCTATTAGAACTAATTAATACATACAGCAAGATTCAGAATATAAGACCAATATACAAAAACAAGTTGTATTTCCATACACTAGCAATGAACAATCTGAAAATGAAATTAAGAAAACAATCATATTCACAATAGCCTCAAAAAGAATAAAATCCTTTAGAATAAATTTAACAAAAAAGCATAAGATTTATATGCTAAAAACTATTTAAAAAATCATTGAAAGAAATTTAAGAAGACCAAAATAAATAGATATTCCATGTTCATGGATTCGGAGACTTAATATTGTTAAGATGGCATACTCCCCAAATTGATCTACAGATTCAAGGGAATCCTTATCAAAATTCACCAGGTTTTCCTGCAGAAATTTACAAGCTTATCCTAAAATTCATACGGAGGTACTAGGAACCCAAAATAGCCAAACAATCTTGAAAAAGAAAAATAAAGTTGGGGAACTCACATTCCCAAACTTACCACTAAGCTATAGTAAAACAATGCAGTACTGGCATAAAGATAGATACATAGATCAATGGGATCTAATTGAGAGTCCAGAAATAAGCCCATGCATCTATGATAAACTGGCTTTTGACGGGGGGCCAAGATAACTGGATGGGGAAAGAATAGTCTTTTCAATAAATGGTGCTTAAACAAGATATACACACAGCACAAAAAAAAAAAAAAAAAAAGTTTGATCCCTACATCACACAATATATAAAAATTAATTCAAAATTAATCATAGATCTAAATTTAAGAGTTAAAACTATAAAATTCTTTTTTTTTAAGATTTTATTTATTTATTTGACAGAGAGAGACACAGCAAGAGAGGGAACACAAGCAGGGGGAGTGGGAGAGGGGAGAAGCAGGCCTCCCGCCTGGCAGGGAGCCCAATGCGGGGCTTGATCCCAGCACCCTGGGATCATGACCTGAGCCGAAGGCAGATGCTTAACGACTGAGCCACCCGGGTGCCCTAAAACTACAAAATTCTTAAAAGAAATACAGGATAAATTTTCATGACCTAGGATTAGGTAACTGTTTCTTAGGTACAGCACAGAAAGCACAAGCCAAAAAAAAAAAGATCCTTTGGATTGCATCAAAATTTAAACTTTTATGCTACAAAGGATACCATCAAGAGAGTGAAGGTAACCCACAGAATGGGAGAAAAGATTTTCAAATCACATATCTGCTAAGGGACTTCTATCTAGAATATAAAACCCCACAGTGATACAAATAATTCCATTTTTTAGTAAGAGATTTTAAAAGATATTTATTCAAAGAAGAAATGCAAATGACCAAATGAGCATTAAAAATACTCAACATTGATTAAAAAAAACTCAACAGCGTACATTGTTGGGGAAAACAAAGCAAAACCACTTCTTACACACTAGGGAAGCTAAAATTAAAAAAAAAAAAAACATAAAACAACAAGGGTTGACAAAGGTGTGGAGGAATTAGAATCCTCAAGCACTCCTTGAGGTATTATATAATATAGTACAACTGTTTTGGAAAACAGTTTGGCAGTTTCCAAAAATGTTAAACATGGATTTACCCATACAGCCCAAAAATTCTGCCCTAGATATACAGAAGAGGTAAAAAGAATTGAAAACAGAGGCACCCGGCTGGTTCACCCAGAGGAGCATGAGACTCTGGATCTCAGGGTCATGAGTTCGAGACTCACGCTGGGTAGAGATTACTTAAACAAACTTAAAAAAAAAAAAAGAATTGAAAACACATACCCACATAAAAACCTGTCCTCAGATGTTCATAACAGCAAAAAGTGGAAATAATTCAAATGCCAATCAACTCATGAATAGAAAAACAAAAGTGGTATGTCCATATAATGGAATATTATTCATCTATAAAATAAATTAAATACTGACCCATCATGTGGCAACACAAACCTTGAAAATATTCTGCTAATTGAAAGAAGCCAGACACAAAAGTCACATATTTCACATATTTTTGTATGATCATTTATATGAAGTTCCATAATAGGCAAATCCATAGAGGCAGAGGTGGATTAGTAATCTCCATTGTGTGGGGAGCGGGGAGAACAGAGCATGACTGCTAACGGGTATGGGGTTTCTTTGGGGAGTAAGGACAATGGCCTGTAAACAAGAGTAGTGATGGTTACACAAATCCAAATATAATAAAAACCATGGAATTGCAGACTTCTAAAGGGCAACTTTCATGGGATATGAATTATTTAGTTGAAAACCTTTAACATAAAGTAATTTTTAAGCACACTCAACACTGAAACCATCACAGATCACAAGAAATGACATGCAGAGGGATTCAATATCTTATCTATGCCTGGATCATGTATTCATCTCCCTCAATTAAAAAATACTGAAGTCATTCAGGATGAGTTATCTTTATTCCTTTATTAGATTTCTCTTTCAAAATGAAAAAGCAATATACACTTTTATTGCCTTTTATTACATGCCAAAAAAAAAAAAATCCTTGTGGTATCAAATAAAAACACAACAGTATTCTTCTTACCCATGACCCTCACTCCTACCACCACCTCTCCTTGAAGACAATAAATGTTAATAGTTTAATGTCCACATTCTTCCTTATGTTCATATCAACGCACACAAATGAAAATATTCACAGTAAAAGGTTTTTTCCTCTGGATTTTTCTTTTTTAAGATTTTATTTATTTATTTGAGAGAGAACAAGAGAGCACAGGCAGGGGGAGCATCAGAGGGAGAGGGAGAAGCAGACTCCCCACGGAGCAGGAAGACCAGTGTGGGGCTCGATACCAGGACCCTGGGATCACGACCTGAGCTGAAGGCAGACACTTAACCAACTGAGCCACCCAGGCACCCCTTCCTCTAATTTTTCTATATACATTTCCCTCCATCTCACTTTGTGGTGGCCTTTCCTATTGGTCAGTCCATATAAATCTAACTCCTCCTTTTCAATAGCCACACAACATTCCAGAAATATGGACATATCCACAGTTTACCCAACCACTCTCTAGTGATAGCATTCAGGTTACTTTTTTTTTTTTTCTCACTCAATGTGTATCTTTATACATATACTTACAAACCAATTCTTTTATTTCTGTTTGGTAAAATTGTTCAATCCAGGTTTTAAAGATGCAGACAACATGACTTTGCTTAGCAAAAAAAAAGGTCAAAATGTTGCACTAAACATCCTGCTCAGGGGAAACAGGGAAATGTATTTATTTCTCAGTTCTGAGTCACAACCCCGTGAATAGGTGACGTGTTGTTTGCAAATACCTAAACGAAATACAAATTACAAGAGCTCACCAAACAAGGCATCTGTAAGAGGCGCAAAGGGTGTGTCACAAGAAACATGTTTCCTGGTACAGGACAAGCAGCCGTGGAGGAAGGAAGCAGCTCAGGCAAGCAAAGCTGGACCAAGCTTTCTGCTCTGACTGCAAAATTCCCCTGACAACAAAGAATCCAACAGGGTTCCTGGCTTCAGGTTAGGTTTGGGGTTAGGCTGAGTTTAGAACCATGCGTCATTTCAGACCATGTTTCCCCTCATTTAGTGCTCTACTTTGCTCCTTTTCTTGGTTGACTGGAACAGGTTTTTCTAGAAGGGAATGTGGATGCCCTGATCCCTACACCCTTACATATCCAAAAATAGCTTTCTTCTTTTTTTTAAGATTTATTTATTTATCTGAGAGATGGGGGGACGTTGCAGAGGGAGAGGGAGAGAGAATCCCAAGCAGACCCTTCCGCTGACTGCACTGAGCCCGACCCAGGGCTTGATCCCAGGACCCAGAGATCATGACCCGAGCCGAAACCAAGAGTGGAGCACTCAACCCCTCCACCACCCAGGCGCCCCTAAAAACAGCTTTCTATTGCCCTCCTACACAAAAGACAACTTGACTTATTTGAAAGGCTTGGGTCACAGGCTTTTCTTCTCCCAAATCCTGTACATACTGCAGTTTTAGAAGTCTTCAGGCTTCCAGTGATTCTGAAGACAACCGATTTTGGTTTCTTTGCTAGTATCATGAGAGGATACAAGAAATCCTGAGATTTGTGTGTGCATGGATACAGAATATAAATACAGTAAACTAAAAACGCATCTCTGGCCAGCAGCTCAACTGTCTCATCTGATATATTCTCAGCTTACTGAAGTGATAAGACAAGGAACTCTACATGAACTACGCCTACAGTGGTCTGACCATTTCATCAGTAATTGTGAGTCTTGAAGGCACCACACAGTAAGGCCACGGCAAATTAGCCCGAGGTGATAACTTAGAGATTTGATTTTATTCTTCTCTGGCTTTACGTTATTCAGTGCCATCACAAGGAGCCACCCTACCCGCAGTGGTCCTTAAGGCCTCAGACCCTTTCCTTTTTGGCATCAGCTGCTCAGTTTGTCAGAGTGCCACCTACTGGTGCACTCGGGGAGCATAATCGCTTTGCTCTCCTGTTCGGTGGACTGTTGGGACCTGTGATATGAAAGGGAATATAACCGCCTTCTTCCTCATTCTGGCAGGTTCCCTAGCTGCCCCCGTCCCCCCCCCCCCCCCCCGCTAGATCTTCTCTTCCCTTAAGGTCTCTTGCCAAGTGCAGCAAAAGTAAAATTTATGGAAGGGATATAGGGGAACTCAGAATCTAAAGGGAGGTTCACCAGGAGGCTTGAAAAGACAGAGCCACTCCTGAAATTTCAGTTGCAGGAACTGACAATGGACATCAAGGCCCTGGAACTGGGGTGAAGGAGCAGAAGAAACCGACTTCTGTCTTTGTGCTACTCTATTAAAGTTCTAGCTCCAGAGACAACGCTCTATTCATCTCAGGTCACATCCCCACTTCTTGGCAGGAAAGGATAAAGATTCTTGACCGACATTTTGTTATGCTGAGTCTCATGGGGAAGAGACAATTCCTCCAAACAGTATCAGGGCACTGTTAGCCAAAACTGCTCAGTATGTCTCTCCAATGTGTAAACTGCCTTTTCCAAGTGGATGATTGTAGGATTTTTTTATAACTTGTGTAATGCAAAATTTTCTCTTTGGATATATCTACATATGGATCTCTTCTGTTTCTATCTGAAATACAGCAAGCCCCTTCAGCCTGTGTACTTCAATTTTATTCCATCCTTTATTGTTACTTTTAACTCCTAGTTACGCTATCTTCCCTAGGAACACTAAGTATTCATATATTAGGCCTCTGCTTGCACTTTGATTTCTGTCTCCTTTTGCTTGTGTTTCCTGCATCCCAGAAGAGCTTCTCAAATCTGTCCTCACATAACTGATTCTGATTCACATACAACAAATCATGTACCAGTTATGTTATTATACTCTCGTTTTGCTTGAAAGTCTTCCGTATGGTATTACTATAGATTCTAAACAATGTCTTATAATTTTCTTCTGGATCCTTGAGGCTCTTCAGAGAGAGAAAACTTCTTTGAAGTTCCAGGAGACTATCCCCTATCCCTTGCTCTGCAGTCATTTTTAATGGACACATATTTTGTCTTATTGATGGTTACTCATTCTCAAATGAAGAAATATCTTTCCAGACTCATTGGGAGCTAACAGGCAGCCATTTGCTCCTGACCCCACTCTCTGTCTACTTAAATATCAGTCAAATAACTTACCTAAATCTGTAACTAAAGGAGAGACTAATGTGCCCAGTTCAAAGCTTATTTCCCGGACAGTCATCTTGAGCAACAACCTGCTAGTGAGGTAAGTATCTTTCCCTCCTGCCACCGTCCAGTTCTCTGATAAACTTCACTGCGATATAAAATCATACTTCCCAGCAGTACCACCTAGTATCTGGCCCTGAGTTTTAGAAAATCCCATGCTGGCCCTCTTTTGGTTGTACCCCCCACCCCCACCTGTAAGGGAATCTGCAAGACCAAGGGCAGGCGCCCACCTAGAGCTTTTCTAGACCATGTTTATATATTCAGGACCCTGGAATTACCTACCTGAACAGCCCAAGCCTGTTTGGAGAGCCTGCACAGGCCTCATCCACAGGTCCATCTTTCTGAGGGTAAACCATGCCCCAAGTATGTGCCCTTTCAGGCCCAATGAAGGGCCAAGGGCAGCTGTCTGCAGAGGCTCTGGACATCCTAGCTGGGGTATCCACACGCATGTGCTCAAGGCTGCTTGCAATGCAGGAGGCAGTGGGGAAAGGGAAGGGGACCAAGTTGGGAGCTGATGGACTCGAGGCTAACTTTCTCCAAATCACCCGTATTTCAGCATGGGATCCGAGGAGTTTAAAAACTGTATTTGAACTTGGCATTCCAGGTTATTCTGAAGGTATTATTTGTCAAGGTAAATAACAGAATTCATTTTATCTTGACTTCTAATTTTTTAATAATTTAGACACATGGTACACAGGCATGCATTTCTATTCCTTGCTTCACATCCTGCAAATATTAGGGATGGCCTAATAATTGGCTTCCAAGGCTCTTCCTACCTCTATGCCACCCACACAGAAGCAGCTTGATTTGGAAACAGATTAGTTCCAGAGACTATAAGTCCATCAGTAACTAAAAAGTAACCAAGAAGGACACAAGCTTGCAGCCCTTAGATGGATTACCATTAGTGTGTGAGGTGGTCCTATTATGTTTTAAAACTGGATATACTTTTCTTGCTTTCCCTATACTCTATCAGGCGTCTTTTTCTAAAACTGAATTGTACATTAAACATCTACATTGAAAATTTGTTTAGGCAGGTTTCAATCTCCTCCCCCCCAGCTTCCTTACTTCCTTGTTACTTTGTCTTCATTTCCTGTTCATTATTGTCCATTGCATATGCATAATGCCTTAAACATTTTGCATGATTTGCTCCTTGTCCATCAAAAACATTCTATTATTCAACAATTATCTCATATTTACATATAGAATCTGTCTTTTCCCACCATTTCAAATTTGTAAAATTACCTTGATTTTCATTTTCATCATAAGCGTATGCCTCTTCTCACCAGAAAACTGAACACTCTCTTTGCTTTTGCACTTTCAGACATGACTATTGCAATTTTTATAAAACATCTTTTCAATCAGCAGACCTGGCCTATAGGATAATATATTAAGTGTTATTTGGTTTCAGTTACAAGCAACATTTGCAACACATTTGTTGCAAAACTGACATGGTTGTGTGTGTCTGGAGAAATCTATCATAGAGTCAAGAAGCAGTTAATTCATGGTGCAGCTTGGATTTAATGAAAAAATCTAATTTGTCTATTCTTGCCTGTAATTAATCCGGTCTTCCTACCATAATTTCCCACTACTGGTTAGCAGAAGAAAATTAACTAAATGTCCAATTTAAATTTCAGTTCAATTCAATAATTCATGTTGTCCCATTAGGTAGGGTCAACCTCTTAAATAAAACAAGCAAACACTTGGTCGCTCAGATAGCTTCCCTTTCCTTGGTTCTCCTTAGCTGCCATCCAGATAGGGGAAAGGATCCTTTTATGCCTTACTTTGCTTACTTGCTTACTTGGAATTCAAATACCTTTTAAAAAATAATCCAAATTTTTATTAAGCCACAAAAAAATTTTCTTTGTTGGGCGCCTGGGTGGCTCAGATGGTTAAGTGTCTGCCTTTGGCTCAGGTCATGATCCCAGGGTCCTGGGATCGAGTCCCACATCGGGCTCCCTGCTCCTTGGGAACCTGCTTCTCCCTCTGCCTCTCTCTCTCTCTGTCTCTCATGAATAGATGAAATCTTTTAAAAAAAAAATTTCTTTGGGAATTGGAAAGATGTGTATTTGAATGCCCGGCAGGCATTACGCGGCAGCCATACAAACCTCCATAGTTGGTGTTAAAAATAACAGAAGACATTTAACCTAAGCACCTCCATCTAGGGAATGAAGAAATTCCATCTCTGTGATGTCTCCTCCATCTGTGGATGAGGAAATTACGTTCCCGTGACGTAACCATTTTTTGCCCTTAAATGTTTTCTATGTCTTTTTCACCTCTCAGTATGTGACTCTGGCAGCAAACTCTGCCAGCAACTAGCACTTTTTCTTTGTTTGGCTTTTTAAGGCAGAAGGTAACACTGGTACAACTGTGTTGCAAATGTTGCTTGTAACTGAAACAGTGTCTCATAAGAAAAAATAGTTGCATCAAAGTTAATGATGGATCCGCTCTTATTCACTTGTGTATAAATATTCAGCCTCTGACTTAATGCCTTAGTAATTCTTAAAATATGTGTTTCCTTGTTTTATCAAAGAAACACCGCACGTGGTTTAACAAATGAAATTAAATGAAAAGCAATAGTATCCTACCCTTCATCTCTTTTTCAACCATTTCTGGGTTTGATGATTCTGGTCACTACTTCCCTGTCTCTAAGTAATATGCCTGTCTCATAGTTTCTTGATTTATTAATGTGGTTCACTATCTGTTGACTCACCACCATGAAAAATGAATATTTCACTATCTCACATTACCTCTTCCCCGTCCCTCTCCTCCCAATTTTTCATATTTCAGTTTAATTCTTCTGCTGACAATCTTTATTCCTTTAAATAATAAATTTAAACCTCTAGTCCTCATTTCATACACTCTGGATGTATCTCTTGACACCCTACCAGGTAAAGTAAAGATATTTGCAGCTCTATCCTTCCCCTCTTCCTCCACAATTCCACCCCCTACCTTTTGTCAACCATGTAGTTTGTTAATGGTCAGTTATATCCAAAATTCATATGATTTTTGATTGTGCAATTATATTTAAGGATGGGAGACTAGGTAACCACCAGAACTTTTACCTACTGTTCTATGTGTAGTTCTGATCCCCTGTGAGGTCTCTCCCACCGATAGTACGGCGGACTGGAAACTCTGAGTCTGTCAGTAGAGACCGACAACTAGCTGACTTTACTGTAGGGGGGACAGTTAGGGTACTAGTTATGGGCATATCCAAATGCCAGTTGGGATTTCACTCGTAAATAATGCGGTTGTTATAGTAATAAAACCCATGATGATATGCAAGGTATCATGATGTCAGACCAGCAGTGCTCAACACCCCACTTCCCGGTGTTCTATAAAATATGCAGCAAAAAGGGGCACCCGGGTGGCTCAGTCGGTTAAAGTGTTTGCCTTCAGCTCAGGTCACGATCCCAGCGTCCTGGGATCGAACCCCACATCAGGCTCCCTGCTCAGCTGGGGCCTACTTATCCCTCTCCTCCCCGCTCGTGCTCTCTCTCACTATCTCTGTCACTATCTGTCTCTCTCTCTCAAATAAATAAATAAATAAAATCTTTTAAAAATATATGCAGCAAAAAGAAAAGGACTATATTGGTAATCATACTGTAACTAATCATAAGAATAAAACATTCACAAAAGGATAGCTGCATCATCAATTGAGATGAACTGAGAGGTAGAATGTTGGGCTTCAGCAAATTCACGCGGTCTCTCACAGAAAGCAGAAAGTGGCTCTGGTTTGCTCCACTGTCAGGCACAGAAAGACTCCACTGACCACAAAATAACAGACATCCCACTGCTACACACAAACTATCTTTTTGAATGGGTGGGTACTAGGTCCTTCCGTTCCCTCTTCAGCCATGTACACTATTATACTTGTTGATCAATTGTAGCCACTATCCAGATTAAGGAAGGGAACACTTCTACCTATACTAAGCCAAGCCAGGTGGTCAACATCACCAGTCCATATCACTAAAACACATCCCACAACCTACATGCACTTAGATGGTCCGGAAACACCATCCCGTGTACACGGTCAGGGATGATGGAGAGAGAGACCCAGGTGTCGTGGGCGTGATACTTACTCAAGAGTCTTTAATGAAGTGACTGTTCTGTCAGTTCAGTCCATTACAACAAATTATCACAGACTGGGTGGCTTACATAAAACAGAAATTTAGGTTTCTCACAGTTCTGGAAGCTGGAAGTCTGAGATCAGGGTGCCAGCCCTTTTCCAGGTAGCAAGCCGCCGCCTTCTAGTTGTATCCTCACATGGCAGAAGAGACAAGAGGGTTCTCAGGGGCCTTTTTTATAAGGGCCCTGCTCCCATACACGGGGGCTCCACCCACATGACCTAATTACCTCCCAGAGGCCCCCACTTCCTAATATCACGTGGGATTATAGTTTCAACAGATGAATTTTGAGGGGACACATTCAGTCCGCTGCAGTAATCATGCATTACATACAAAAGAGTTAGAATACAGGAACTAGAAAAAGCAAAGACATTTATAATAACAAAAATTACCAGCTGACATCAAAAGGAATGAAATCTTGCCATTTGCAACAACGTGGATGGAACTAGAGGGTATTATGCGGAGCGAAATAAGTCAATCAGAGAAAGACATGTATCATATGA
>NW_022589709.1:55216792-55234661 GCF_004348235.1 Phoca vitulina
TAGCCTGGTGATGGGTATTAAAGAGGGCACGTTCTGCAGGGAGCACTGGGTGTTACACACAAACAAAGAATCATGGAACACTACATCAAAAACTAATGATGTAATGTACGGTGATTAACATAACATAATAATAAATAAATAAATAAATAAATAAATAAATAAATAAATAATTACCAGCTGAAACATCTGTATGAGAAGTTAAAAACCACCAAAGCCCCTTGGCTTCGGGAGATCTCTCCTCAGAACAATTGTTGCCTCAAAAAGACAAGCCTCCAGACAACGTGCAGTGTCCTCTTTCTGCTGCAGAGGGCAGGGGAGGACCGGTCTCTTCAGTGTCAGTTACGGGACTTGAAGAGAACAGGACTACTCAAACCACACCGCTGTTTCTGGCCACTGTCCAAAGTGACGACTCTGTCACAGCAGGTTGATGGTGAGGTTAAAAACTTCTATGACCCCGAAGACTGGGCCTGTTTCCCTGTGCTTCCTATATGAGTCAGACTTTAATGAGCAAGAATTGGTGAAATAAACATAATCAAGGCCTGCCAAGCTCTGCAATTCTGGAATTACAGTGGGAAATCTGAAGGCTCTTGAGGGAGGGGGACTTTTCAGGAAAGATATGAAGGGTAGTTTTCCTGCTTCCTGGCTGTGGCACAACCTTCTTCACACCCAAGAGTGATAACTTTATTCCCTTCTACACACGTAAGATTTTAGACATAGTCTCTTTCCTCAGAATATCTCTGAAGGGGTTCGGAGCATGCCACCCCAAAATATGCCACTCCGGAATAAAGATGATTTTGAGCTTGAAGGCAATTGAGAAGAAAGAGACACAAGAAAAACTCGGCACTCCCCATACCTACCAGAAAGATCAGGATGTTCTTAATCACCAGAGACAACAATAGACTCTTATCAATCCAGAGATGGCAGCAAAGCAATCTACATAACAAACCTTGCTAAAAACAACCTTTATCTTCCATTAGTTTCCCCCACATATTTACCTTCCCACAATTTGCCTTCCCTAGAAGATCAAAATCCCTTTGAGCTTGTTGCTTCGTCTTGTCACTCCTCTACAAATTCATTGCTCTTTTGCTAAGATGCTCTATAAGCCCAAGTTCTTACCATCCCTTTGAGGTATTCATCAGGTATTCATTCATTTGAGTTCTCCCGTGTGTATGCTCAGATGCATGCATTAATAAACTTCTGACTGTTTTTCTTCTTTAATCTCTCTTTTGTCAGTCTAATTTGCAGAACCCCAGTCAATGAACCTGAGACAGGTAGAGGAAGTTTTTTCCTTCCCTACGTCTCCCTCCCACCTTTCATGTCCCTCATGCTAAACAGAACTGATCATTATCATCATATCACTAACTTTCCAGCCCAGAACTGGCAGCCCTGTGTCAAGGGTGGGCCCATGGTTCCTGAACAACCCTGCATGGTGTCAGTGGCCCAGTTCTGGGGTGCGCAGGTCATCTGTTTGAGGCTGTCTGCACATGTGGAATCCAGAGCAGAGTCCACAGGACCGGTGATCTCTTAATGTCGGATTTTTAAAATCCATCTCTTTCATTTTATTTACTTTACTTTTAAAACTTGTTATTTACTTTTAATTATACAAGTGAGCACAAATACATTCCCACAGTAAATATATTAAATGTTGGGTTGAGGGAGTAGAAGGGAAAAATGTATATATATTAAATGTTACACATAGTCAGCTCTTTCCCAGAACCACCAATCCCAGTCCCTCTGCAGCGGAAACCAACATTACCAGTTTGTCTTGAATCCTTCTGGCCACATTTCCATACACAGATACTCATACAGTCCTACTTCTCAAAATACATAGTTTGCTTTTGTTGTTAATTGTTACTTTACATAAATGACATCAAACAATACTTAAGGATCTGTGACTTTCCTTTTGTTCACTCAACAGTAGGTTTCAGATACTGCTCATGCAACTTTATAGACCTATAGATCTACCTTATACTCTGCACCTGCTAGGTAACATTACCGTATGTTCCCATTATCTATGTAAGCATCCTCCTATTAAAGGCTATTTAGGTTATTTCTAATTTTTTATTATTATAAATAATGGAACAGGATAACTATGTATTGGTAAGTATTTTGCTACAATAAATTCTAAGAAGTGAAATTGCTGGGCAAAAGATACACACATTCAGAAGCTTAATATAGTTTTAAACCTCTCTCAGCCTGGCTTTGGGAATGATGAGCAATGAGCTGTGAAATGGACAAACGTCTAAGGAGCCCAGCTGTGACAGGTCTAAGACCTTGAGGCTATCTGTGGTGGGCTACTCAATGGATTTTTGAAAACCCTCAGTGGACAAAGGCTACTCAAAGCTGATTTGATAGAGTTGGACATGGCCATGGAAGTCATGAGTAAAGATGCTGCTAGTCACTGGCAGCAACAAACTCATCTCCACTCTGGGATTCATTCTGATACTGCAACAACAGCTCCTTCCCTGAGTGATAAAGGCAATCCTACGGAAGTAGATGTGGACACCACCTAAGTCCTGCAGAGGAAGAAATAAGGATTTTCTCAGTCTTTCACTCAAGAAATAGCTGATTCATGGACAACATGCAATGATCTGAGTGCAGTGAGCATAAGCCACTAAGATCCTTGAGACACCAGATGAAAGTATATAGACCCCATGCACACAGTTTGATGCAGCTCATCCAATTACTGTCCAGAGCTTGGCTGAACTCTTACAGGTAATGAGACCTGCCATTGTAAAACTAATTAAACTATCAAAATGATGCATAAGTAATCAGCTGCACACTCGATGGAATGGTATTTAGTCCCTGATTACGACTTGAATGTGGACATTTTTAGCCAGGATGGGAAGGGCTCCTCACCTGTAACTATTTTTCCCAAATGCATGCCCTCCACAGCTACTGCTATAGTCCACTCATGGAAGTATAACAAGCACGAACCAGTAAGTGAACCAATAGTCACACAAAGGTGCATGATTTGGACAAAAGGCAAGTTTTCATATAAGCTCAACAGTAGCTTTTATCCAAGATCAGTGAAGTGGTGGATGTGGAAGGTTAACCATAACTGCGACTCCACAGTTCAAGTAAAGAACATTTGAGGCCATCTCCACCTCTTGATGTTAGCTGGTCATAAGATAAAGCTTACAGATTGGGCTCAAGAACGTCCTCCCACTCACCAGCATGAAGAGAAGAATGCACAAAAGCTTCTTGGCTCTTCTTCACCTACTTGGCATACAATCATATTGTTTTTGAATTACTGCATGTGAAGTTAGAAAGGATTCTAGCTGCACAGATTGAACACATACACACCAGAAATTTAACACTTGTCCCATGAAGACCTCCCGTTCCTTCCTTTAGCAGCACCATCTGAAAGATTGCTCAAAGTTCAGATAGTTCTTTCTTATTTGTTTGTTTAAAGTGCAGATAGTTCTGAAGAAGACCGTGGCCTGGAATTCCTTGGGTAAAACCCTAAAGTTTGCATTCCACCAGTCCTCACAACAGCTTATGAATCAAAGGAAGCGATAGCCCCTCTGGACCTGGCTGTGGTCCGCAGAGTGCCTTGTAAACATAGACCCTTGGTATATGTATTAGAGCCTGGGACCCCCACTAGCCAGAATCATCAGCTTGCTTTGTTGGTTGCCATAAGAAAACAATCTGGAGGAAGTCTGCTCCGACCGTGTCTGGTATTTTACCATCTAGAACCATAACCACGTCCACAATCTTCGCTGTGAGCATTTTCACACAAACACTTTTGCTGCAAGACTAATTGGTCATAAGACAATGTGCCATCAAAGTTAAGTGGTTGACAGTTTGGTTTCATTTCTCCATCAACGAATCAACTGGCTTCGGCAGAGTTAACGTACTGAAGCTAGTTGTCAGTTTGGTTTCATTCCTCCACTGACACGGTTCCATTTTTTGTATTATATAAACCTCAGCTAGCCTTCATAACTGTCTACACGGTGACAAGTAGGTGTGGCCATCCTCAAATAGTGATAACAACTATGTATATACGGACTTGGTAGAAAACATGGTGATAAAACGTACCAGAACTGTGGAAAAAGAGAGTGCAAAGCCAGCAGCTACTACACTAGAAAATTACATACCAGCTGCAATGATAACCCAGCTCAGTTACAAATGAATGACAGCGTTAGCACTGACATATTGCCCATGGAACTCTGGAATGTCGAACAACAGACACGTAACAATAAGCCCAGAAGGAACAAGTATAGAAGGGCTTTCACGACACAATACAAAGCTCAGGTACAAATAAGCATGCCAGTATTTGGAAAACTGATACCTCTCTTAATGAAAGAAGAAGTCAATAATAAAGTTGATTAATTTTTTTCATGTTTCCTTATACCTTCTCTAATGCCCCTTATTTTTCATTATTTTATCTTCTACGGCAAAATTGCCTTATAGCCCATCAGTTATGCACTGAAAATCCTTGCAGCAAAGATGTCTATGGCAAAGATTTTTACAGCAAAACTACCTAGAACCTATATAACAACCAAAAATGTAACATGTATCTGGTTGAGCATGGCAAACTCTGAACTTGCTCAGGACAAGGAAGATGCACAGACTACCGAAATTAAGGGAGAATCACTCTTTTGATTCTTCCTTTACACTAAAATAAGGATGCGGCGGCATGAAGCTACAGGTTTGTTTTTTTTTTTACCAACGTGTAAGGATATACCACCATTCAGTTGAATTAACTAGCTTTCTCTCTTCAGAACTGAACCAGTGGCTTAGAATGAGACCACTGGTATTAGACATGACTAGTTACTTTCAGGATAATTATGGCTATGGATACCATGGGTATGGACCCACAGTGGAACATGAGACCGTAACTACTATCCTGATGCTGACAAGCTGGCTACTTGGATGCCAGATTCAGGACATGCAGAGGATGTTATGGGTGGGCTGGCCCATGTGACCACCGTCAGCTGTCTTAGTTTGATAGTGACCCATGAAGAATCCATACGAATGACAATACAAATAGATTTGGGGACTAACTGCAGGGGGAAAAAATGCGTAAGAATGGGTCATAAAATGGGATTTTTAAAACCCTAGCCTTTAACAAAATAATAATTTTAAAATATTTATAATGGAAGGGACTTTGCTTGCTTTGAAGTGGCTCTTTAATTTTTGTTTGGAATAATGGTTAATTTTTAAGTTATGGTAACTTAAAATAGTTACTGCATTTTAAGTAACTTAAAATAGTGCTGTAGCAATTTCTAATGTTTAAAAACGGAGTTCGGCAAACTAAGGCCTGCAGGCTGAATCTAGCCCATTGCCTATTTGGTTTTTGTTTATTATTATTATTATTATTTTAGAAGGGGAGGAGGGGCAGAGGGAGAGGGAGAGAGAGAATCTCAGGCAGTCTCCCCACTGCGCACAGAGCCCAACGTGGGGCTCAATCTCATGACCCTGAGATCACAACCTGAGCTGAAATCATGAGTCAGACACTTAACCAACTGAGCCCCCCAGGCCCCCCAGCCATCACCTGTTTTTGTATAGCCCCTGAACAAAGAATAGCTTTTACATTTTTTTAATGCTTGGGAGGGGAAAAATCAAAAGAAGAGTGATATATTATGACATGTGAAGATTTTATGAAATTCAATTTTTAGTGTCCATAAAGTTCTACCAGAACACCACTTCACTCAGTAGCCAATGAATTATCTATGCTGCTTTCATGCTACAACTGCAGAGTTTAGTGGGGGCGACAGGGACTGCATATCTCACAAAGGGTATTAAGCTCAGTGACATAAATCAGTCAGAGGGGCACCTGGGTGGCTCAGCCAGTTAATCATCTGCCTTTGGCTCAGGTCATGATCTCAGGGTTCTGGGGTGGAGTCCTGCATAGGGCTCTCTGCTCAGCAGGGATTCTGCTTCTCCTTCTCCTTCTGTACTCTCCCTCTGTCTCTTTCAAACAGTTAAATAATATCTTAAAAAAAAAAAAAGTAAATAAATCAGAGAAAGACAAATACCATATGATCTCACTCATATGTGGAATTGAAGAAACAAAACAGAAGATCATAGGGGAAGGGAAGGAAAAATAAAATAAGATGAAAACAGAGAGGGAGACAAACCATAAGAGACTCTGAACTCTAGGAAACAAACTGAGGGTTGCTGGAGGGGAGGTGGGTGGAGGGATGGGGTAACTGGGTGACAGGCATTAAGGAGGGCACGTGATGTGATGAGCACTGGGTGTTATATGCAACTGATGAGTCACTCAACTCTACCTCTGAAACTAATAAAAAAAATAAATTAAAAAAATTTTTAAATAATATAAAATAAAGTATTTACTATCTGGCCTTTTACAGGAAAGTTTGTTGATCCCTATTGTAGAACATTAATTCGTAATTATTCTATTTTTTAAGGTCTAACACTATGTGGGCCCTTCATATAAAACAGACAAACAAAAATGTTCCAACTAGTTTCCTTTTTTAATATGCTTAAAATAACCAAGCGGCTCTATTTCATGGTTTTGGCCAAAGACTGTCTAGAGTATGTCCCAGTAAGGGTTAATAAGAGAAGTTACTTGGAATCTTGCATTGGACAACTTACCAGTTGCCTCTGTTCTAGCCTGCTCTGATAAGATGCTTCAGGACAAGGGCGCCTGGGTGGCTCAGTTGGTTAAGCGACTGCCTTTGGCTCAGGTCATGATCCTGGAGTCCTGGGATCGAGTCCCGCATCGGGCTCCCTGCTCAGCAGGGAGTCTGCTTCTCCCTCTGACCCTCCTCCCTCTCCTGCTCTCTGTCTCTCATTCTCTCTCTCTCTCAAATAAATAAATAAAATCTTTAAAAAAAAAAAAAAAAAAGATGCTTCAGGACAAAATGAAGTTATAAAAATAGTTTTGGGGCCACCTGGGTGGCTCTGTCAGTTAAGCATCTGCCTTCAGCTCAGGTCATGATCTCAGGGTCCTGGGATCAAGCCCTGTGTTGGGCTCCCTTGTCAGCAGAGAGTCTGCTTCTCCCTCTCTCTCTGCCACTCCCCTCGCTCATGTTCTCTCTCTCTCCCAAATAAATAAAATATTTTAAAAAAATAGTTTAGAATCAAAGTAAGCTTTTAAATTGACAAAGATTTTTAACATATACTGATAAAGCTTTTAAAATAAATTGATAAGTTGCCCTCCAGAACACAGTACAATTTACACCTGCCTGCAGCATATGATATACATGTCCCTGCATCTACCCACTCCCCCATATCCTTGCAGCACAGCAACTTTTACTGGTATGATCGGTGAAAAACAGTATCTTTAAGTTTCGAGTTTCCTGCTTACTATGACAAGAAGCATCTTCCCATGTTGACTGGTCATATTTATTTCTTATTCTGTTAATTGTCCAATATCTTTGGCTTGTTGAAAAAACAGATCTCATTATCTTTTAATTTGTATTTCCCCAATTAATAGAGAAGTTCAGCATTTCTTACTGCTTATTGGTCATTTTTTTATTTCAATATTTCATATTGCCTCTTTATATCTTTTGCCAGCTTTTCTAGTATGTTGGGTGTCTTGTTCTTATTAATATTGAATCCTTAAGATTTACTATTGTTTAGGGGTCTCAGTGTGCAGTCAGTTTTCAGAAAGCAAACAGAAGCTGATGCAAAAAATCTAAATTAAAGTTGTGTCCAAGCCAGTCGTGGGGTTAGCTCACTGCCCCTTGTCTGTGTTGTGCACTTACAATAAAGCACAGAAAACTACCAGATGATAAATGAGATATCTTCTCCAGCAAATGCCACATGCCTCTTCTTTCCTCTTCTAAATAAGCTGTCCAAAGAAAGAAGGAAATTGATTGTTAAAAATAGCTGCTGCTTTTATCAGCAGCACTCAATAGTCAAAATCAGTTTGGGGCTCAGACAGCAACAGCATGTACCAAACATCCTCTGTGTGTGCAGTAATGCTGGTGATTCCTTAACAATACAGCAAAAGACTTTCTAGACCCTCCTAAGAGTAGTGGGGGGACCCAATGAGGCTAAGCAAGACCAGATCAGCCTGCCAAGGAAAAGATCCTAGAAGGGGGTCCAAGTTGAAACCTTTAGAGACTGCCAGGGTCAATCCAGGAAATAGGACACAGCAGGAACAGGGCCAAAGGTAGAAGACAAGCTAAGGATTAGGACATGGATGGACCTGGAAAGAACAGAGAGAAGGGACTGAAGCAAGGTAAGCCCCAGAAGCTTGCTGTTCCAGAGAGGAAGGTCTCCAACCAGCTGTAACAACCAAGAGACACCTTCCATGAGTCCTCAAACAGAGCAACTTACAGCCATTTAGCTTTAACTCTCACTGTGCAACTCCGGGAAGCCTGGGCCCCTCCCCTGGGGACAGATTCATTGGCCCAGGGTAGAGCTCAGGCATCGGTATTTTTTAAAACCTCTCAGGTTAACCTAGAGCTAGGTTTGAGAACCACAGGCTTAAAGAATCAAACCGCTGAAGTCAAAGAAAGAGAGGCAGCCCCAGTCTTATATATGTTATTAACTGCTGTGCTCAGAAGCCCAGTCTGGGTGGAGAGCCGTCCTGAGCCGCCCAAAGACAAGCCTGAGAGGGATATCAAACACAAATGCCACAAGGGAAGAGTCTTTCACCTAGAAGAACTATTGGGCCATTAATTAATCTAGGAAATAAGCCCAAGTGGCTGGTTTGAGCAGAGAATAATGTGTTCTGTGTGAGCCTCTCATGAGTTTGTAGGTTAAATACATGCCGATTTATTTCAGTTAGAAACAGACGAATTGCTCAGGAGAGAACTCTGGGCTAAGGATGTGCATTAGGAAATCACGAAGAGGGGTGCTTGGGTGGCTCAGTCAGTTAGGCATCCGACTTTTTTATTTCGGCTCAGGTCATGATCTCAGGGTTGAGATGGAGCCCCTAGTTGGGCACCGCCCTGGATGAGAAACCTGCTTAAGATTCTCTCTCTCCCTCTTCCTCTGCCCCTCCCCCCACCTCCCCAAAAGGAAATCACCAAGAGCTGCTATGAAGTGAATTGTGTCCCCTCTAAAGTTCATATTTTGAAGCCCTAACCCACAATGTGATTGTGTTCAGAGATGGGGCATTTGAGAGATAATCAGGTTGAGATGGAGTAACAAAGGTGAGGCACTCGTGATGGGATTAGTGTTCTTTTAAGAAGAGACATGACAACGAAAAAAAAAAAAGAAGAAGAAGAAGAGACATGACAACGTGCTCGCACACCCCCATGTGAGGTCACAGCAGGAAGACATCTGTCTATAAGCCAGGAAGAAAGTCCTCACCAGAAACCAACCATGCTGGCACCTTGAACTCGGACTTCTAGGCTCCACAAGTGTGAGAATATACATTTCAACCAATATTTTGTTACAGTGTTTTGTCATAGCAGCGAGCACTGACAAGAGGCATGGGAATGGACCAGGGAGGTCAGAGAGTGAGAGAGAAATGCTTCCGCAGTAGAACCTCAGGGAATCCTACATTGAAGGAAGGGCATAGCGAAGAAATCCAGAGAAGATGCAAAGAAGCCACCAGAGAAACAAAGAGAAAACTAGGAATGTGCCAAGAGAGAAGAGATTTGAAGCCCCGATTTCATGCTATCTTAGGCTGACAGCAAGATCAGAAATGTCAGTATGCCCCCTCGCACTGGGGATGTGGGGCCGCCACGCCACCGGTCCTCATCGGTCCCCTTCCCTCCCCCACCAATGCCCCACGCCAGTTGACTCTTTCCCCTGCCCCCTCTCCTTCTGCCATCAGGGCACGGATAACACAGGCACTCCACTTTGCTCTGAGGTGCTGGCCTACCTGGCCTGAGTGCCTTGAGGCCTCTGCCAAGGTAGGAGTTCTTTCATCACTTTTTTTTTTTTTTTAATAATGTGAACAGACCTACCAACCCATTTGTTTCCATCACAAGTCAACAGAAAAAAATCAACCACTTAACAGAGTAAATAGGAGAGCTGTCTCCAAGCTGCAATAATCTTCTTGCTGGAACACAGACATAACAAACCTCTCATCTCCCTCCTACCACATCCTCCCACAGAGCCAATCGCTTGTCACTCCTGGACCCCGATGATCCCACCAATGAATAAACAATTAGGTTTGAAGCCAGTTTCCGGACCAAGCTGAGCCCACGCTGCCTGTGGCCTGATCTGTGATGAATGATCAGAGAGCTTAGCAAACGCTGTGCGTCATAAATCACCCAGGGAACAATTTCTTGGTGTCAACTTTTTAAAAAGTGATTTCCAAGAGGGCTTAAAAAAAAAAAAAAAAGCCCGCAAGACATTGCCACACTCCTTCAGTTTTATAAAATCCTTTGATGTGCTCAGATGAAAGAAACAGTCCTGTGTAATTAATTGAAGGCTGTGGACAACCCCTGGGCTCAGAGGGGTATTGGACCAAGCCTGGTGGATGCAGGGGGAGGGGGCAGAGGGCATCCCAGCCTTGATGGCCCCCAACCCCAAGGAGTGTTAGGTGAGCCCTGTGTCTCTTGTCACCTCTCCCCCACCAACAGGGCAGAAATGAAATCCAAACCAGGGCCCCCCCAGTTACCTGAATAGAAAAGAAAGGACATGATCATCTCTGGCTCTGGCAAAACTCCTAAACAGCCTCAGTTTCTCCACCAGGATTAAGGATGGATGCAGCCTGGGACAGATGCAGTGAATTTCTCTACTGACACTATTCTATGCAGAAGAGCACCTTGCTTCCACTCCAGCTCCCTTCCTCTTGCCCGTAACCACTCCATTCCAAGAGAATGGCCAGGAATGGTCAGCCCATTGATTAAAATATACGTATCTCCAGGAAATGATGTTGGGCCTCCATCCTCAAAACCTGGATGTTGCTAACGATCTCTAGTGGTCAGATTTTTTTTTTTTTTTTCAGTCCTGGGTATTGATCTTTTATTGTCACATCTATCCTATCCCATAATCCTTAGGAGGGTAAAAGATACAACAATGTTATACACAAATATAGATAAGGTGGCCCAGGTGGTCTGCCCTACTAAACCATACTAAACTATACACACAAACATCTGTTCTTACCATCTCAGTAAGTTCAGCTTTGGGACCAAAGACACGCCAATTCCTTTCTGAGTTGCTTGGACCAGAGGCTCATTAGTGGAAACAGTAACATGAGTGATGCAGAGAACACGCCGCCCACTGCCCACAGGTAAGCGCTGCCAAGTGTCAGAAGAGGCCAGTAAAAAGCAGTGGGAACACTGAGTCCCAGGTTCACTCTGAGACTCTGTTCTCTCTCTACACCACCTTCCTCCTCTGTGGAATGAGAACACCGGCTGCGTCTCAGGGAAGGACAGATTTTGGAGACCCGACTGAGGGACTTGGTAAAAGTTAACAGCGATCCTGTGTGGAACAGCATGTCCCTGTTAGCCCACGTCGCCCGCCTCCCCTCGGAGAGATCAGCAGGCAGCTCCAAGAGTACAGAAACCCACAGGACCTGCCAGGTCTGTGACACCTCCTGGTGGTCCAGGGGCCACTCGCTGTATCGTCACTGCTCTTAACAATATAATGTGTGTGCTTCTATTTCTTCTAATGCTATAACTAATTTATTTAGGATACTTAATAAAAGCCAGGCATCATTACCTCATTACTGGCTCAGCAAACACGGTGACATTCACTCCATTCATACCGCTAAGGTTTTGTGGGGAGTTTGGTTTGGATTCAGGGGGCTAGAGAAAGAGGCTTAAGGCCGAGGGAAGTGAGTGGAGTGAATGGTCAGCAAAGACTTTTGCCTGCCCAAGTGGTGGGAAAATTTCAGCTCTAGGCCAGTCTTTTAACTTGCATCTCTATGCTAGTGATACTGCTTTGAGTCACTTAAAAGAAATTATCTCCCTTGGGTGAAACTGGACCTGTTTTCATTCACAAAGCAATATTCTTGGACATCACCTATGGAACCTGCTTCAAGCATCCAGGAATGGACTGCATCCTGAGCACTGAACCTCACCTCTGACAGCTCACCATCTCTCTCCTTTTTTCCTTCCCCAAAAGTAGAAGTGACAGCTACTCAGGGCTGGGAACCCTAACTGCATGATGAGTTCTTACTTCCTAGTGATTCCTAGGAGGAAGGGTGAGGTGGTTTTCACTCTATTCATGGTCGTATGGTTGGAAACCATATCCTGTCCTGCAATCACATCTACTCCCTAACAGCAAAATTCTAGGAAGTTAAATACAATATGCAATAGCAGAATGAAAATTAAGAACCAATTAATTAATAGTTCTCAAATGCCTGACATTCTGAAAAGAGCTCTGTTAAAAATGCTGAGTTAGGGGCCACCTGGGTGGCTCAGTCATTAAGCATCTGCCTTTGGCTCAGGTCATGGTCCCAGGGTCCTGGGATCAAGCCCCACATCGGGCTCCCTGCTCGGCAGGAAGCCTGCTTCTCCCTCTCCCCCTGCTTGTGTTCCCTCTCTCACTGTGTCTCTCAAATAAATAAATAAAATCTTTAAAAAAAAAAATGCTGAGTTAGAACAGGTAGATTCTGCTGGAGACCTTAACAGGACTTACTGCTCCCCCTTAATTTGAATCTAGGGAGTAACAAACTCAGATTTGCTTATGGAGAGGAATAAAGAGATGAATGACACTCAGGGCCCCCAGGGTTCGACCATCCAACTCCTTAGATTCAACAGGGAAGCAAAAGAAGTGACAGTTTACCAATTCTACAGAATAAGGTGAGTGACAAAGAACAAGAGAGAGCTGAGGGACCCAAAGACTGCACCTTTCAAGGCACCCTGCCCTACCCACCAGTAACTGGGATTCTGTTCCGTCTTCAGATTAGCAAGTCTTCAGCCCTTGAGGAGGTGGACAGAGGTCAGGGCTCTTGAATGGGGTAAAGAGGGATCAGTGTCCCTTCCCCTACAACTTATAACATTACTGTTTTTATCATCAAGCCCATGTCTATGCAGTCATTCCAGGGATGCTGCTTAGTTACTGTGCTTCTCCTATGTGGCAGGCATGGTGCAACACACTCTACCACCCAAACAGAGCTCTCTTCAGTGGTGAGAGCCTAAGACAAACTATTAACTTAGACAATACATTTCAAAATGCACCTAGGATTGGAAGGTACATTGAAACTGGAGAAGTCCCAAACGCAAACCTAGGCCTGGGGAATAGGGCTGCAAACACAGTAGAACAGGCACCTGACTTCATGGTATGGGGGAAACTCCAGCTAAGAAATTTATTCTGGGGGCGCCTGGGTGGCTCAGTCATTAAGCGTCTGCCTTTGGCTCAGGTCATGATCCCGGGGTCCTGGGATCGAGCCCCGCATCGGGCTCCCTGCTTGGCGGGAAGCCTGCTTCTCCCTCTCCCACTCCCCCTGCTTGTATTCCTGCTCTCACTATCTCTCTCTCTCTCTGTCAAATAAATAAATAAAATCTTAAAAAAAGAAAGAAAGAAAGAAAGAAAGAAATTTATTCTGGTACTTGGAGGGTGAGTAGCCTAAAGTTCCACCACAAAGAACATGGGTATCCTACCAAGCAGACAGGGCAGACGAAGCCCACCAAGTTTGAAAGGAGGTGGTAAAAGGCAGAAGGGATGAGAAATATTTAAGATAAAATTTGAGGGTGACGAGTAGTTTCTGTCCAAGTTGAGGGTAGTGGGGAGTGGACCAGGGAAAGACTGTTTCAGGCAGATACAACAGTGTGTGTGAAAGAGAAGAGTTGACAAGCTGTACTTACCGGTTAAGTATCCCAAACTAGGAAAAGTAACAGAAACTTGGGGAAAAAAGAGAATTTTATGTCTCTCTTAAGTCCAAAAGTAGGTATTTCTGAGTTACCATGTCAGCTGCAGAGTCTTCACTGACCTGGACTTCTGTCTTGTGATCCCACCATCTTACCATCCCTGCCTCATGTTCCACGATAGCTACTTGACCCCTTGCCTTGGTATCTGCATTAAGGAGAGTCACATGACCCGATTTACCATTTTGGACGATTGCTATACCTGCAGCGTGAAGAGGGATTTGGAGGAGATGATGCCTGCACCTGTCATTCAGCTGCTGAAGTAATTCAGGCAGAAGATCATTGAGATCTGAACTATGGCAAGCTGCGACCGGCCTAACTCAGGTTGCGACGCGCTTTTGCCAAAATTACTTCAACAGGGGAAAATACCAATGACATATTAAGTGACAACATGGAATATAAAACTAAATACAGAATTAAGACTTCTACTTTCACCCCCTTGGTAGATTACCATTCTGAGGACATTCCCATTGAAAAACGACTAGATCCCAGATTGATATAAACAACTAGATCCCAGATGGAATGACTTTCTTATGTTGTTATACAAAGAAATACAGAAGGTCTCCAAGGATGTATACATGAACACAAAAACAAACAAGCATAAATATGAGATCTGTGTGCAATCTTGGGAACGGTTACCAGCGGCTCTGCAGGAAGAGCAGGGCACCGCCTATAGCAGATGGCGGCAAAGATACTGAGCCTTGGGCCAAGACTGGGTGGGGAAAGGGAGCCTGAGCCTCCCCTCTATTGAGCAAGACGCTTGAGGAAGTGCAAAGTTACGCCCACTGTGCCGCTTAAGCCAACTGTGAAGTCAGAGGATACACGGTGCCCACAGAAGACTGCCCTCACTTCTGATACCAATGGCAAGTACTCAGGGTTCCCAAAACCGCCCTCAATTTCAGTAATTCTCCAGAAGGACGCACAGAACTTACTGAAAACTGTTAGACTCACAGTTATGTTCTATTACAGGAAAGGGATATCAATTATAATAAGCCAATGGAAGAAGCACATAGAGCAGAGTCCAGGAAAAGCACCAAATGTGGAGTTTCCATGGTCCTCTCCCCCTTGGAATCATGGATACATTACTTTCCTGGCATTAACGCGTAACTATGGAGTATTGCCGTCCAGGGAAGCTCATCTAAGCTTTTAGAGTCTAGAGTTTTTATTTGGGCGCAATCACAGATAGCCCATGTGGCTATCTTTAGTCTCCACTGCCTCTCAGAGGTCAGGCTGACACCTTTAGTCTCCAGTCCCTTCAAGACGCAAAGCTGATAGCATGTGGCCCAAAGCTCCCATTATAAATCATGCTGTTAGACTATCTGCCCGCCAAAGCCCCTAGGCAAATAAACACACTCCTATCAAGCAGGACATTACAAAGGCCTAGAGATCATTGCCAGGAGCTGATAGAAAAGGCCAGTTGTCTCTTTAGGTTAATTCTTCACTACACAGGAAGGTTAAAGTAGTCCCATTTCAATGGCAGCCCTTGGCCCCCAGCATCTTGAATTTAGGGCAGCAAAATTAAGGTCAAGCAAGAAGCTCACCATTAAAGTTCACCAAGCACTTTAGAAATTAAGCCACCACGTGTGAGAGCCAAGAGAAACAAATAATAGATTTAGACCATTAAAGCCTGCAAATATTGGAATGGTCAGAATAAGAATAGATATATAGAAAATATTTAAATTTAAAAAAAAAGAATGAATGAATCTGAAATATAAACAAGATACAAGATACTATTAAAAACTCACAGGCACATTTGAAAAAGAACCAAATGGAACTAGTAGAAATAAAAAGGGAATTGGTAAACCGGAAAACAAAGCTGAAGAATTTATCCAGACTGCAGCACAAAGAGATGAACCTATGAAGATACGAACAAGAAGATAGGAGCTATGCAGGATAGACTAAGGAGATCTAAGTGTTCTCAAATATGCCTGGGATTTGTTTTAATCAGATATGGTAAGAAACGCAGGCACGAAAATGACCGTCATGAAGGAAGAAGTTGTTATTCCCCCAGATCCCTAGAAACAGGAGACACAGCACAGCACTGAGGATCGGGGTTGGTGAGGAAGCAGAGGGAGCCAGGGAGAAACACGGACAAGAGCCTTTCTTGTTACCGTGGGAAGAAATGCTCTAGGCAGGGTAAGCAGGCTTAGGACTGGGCTCTCGAGGGCAGGTGCTGACTCTCGTTGTCTGGTACCTGACCCTGGGGTGATGAGGCCACGGGGATATGGGCCCGGAGTATGAGGTGGTAAAGGGTGTGGGCTCTGGATTGGTTGGTTTGCTCATGAAAGGTATGCTCCAGGTGAGTCATTTACCATCTTTAGGAATTGGCTGAGCCCTCTCTACGGTCAGTATCGGCCCCAAGATGTCAAAGTATCAGGAAATTAAAAAACAGAACAAAGCAAAACATCATCAATACACTCACATATGTCTAACGTGAGTCTGAAGAAAAGGAATAGAGAAGATTGAGGGGTGCTGGGTGGCTCAGTCAGTTAAGTGTATGACTCTTGACTCCGGTTGTGATCTCAGGGTCGTGAGATTGGGCCCCGAGTTGGGCTCCACGCTAAGCAGAGTCTGCTTCTCTCCGTCTCCTTCTGCCTCTCCCTGCATGATGTCTCTCCCTCTCAAATAAATAAATAGATCTTTAAAAAAAAAGAGAGAGAGATTGAAAAGAGATAGTATTTGAAGAGATGACTGAAAACTTTCCCGAACTAGTGATAATTATGAACCCACAAATCCAGACAATAGAACATACCCCAAAAAGGACAAAGAAAAAGAAATCCACACCTAAATATGCTGTGGTGAAAAAGAAGCAGAAAGACAGGACAAGACACTGAAAAGTAGTCAGAGAACTGATAAATTACTTTCAAAGTAATGGCAGCCTGAGAGCAAATTTCTCAATAGCAACAATGAGTATTTAGAGGAGAAGGAAAAGTAACTATCAACTTAGAGCTGTACTCCCAACAAAACCATCCTTCCAGAATGAGAGTGGGGTGAAGGTTCTACACGAGATGGAAAATAAACACACTTGACTCATCTCTCTCACCAAATGCTACAATCAACCATGTCAGAATACACAGTGCAGCTATCTGAGAAATCTAAAAAGTAGTTGATAGCTAACAGGAACACTGGGGAAGGAGGTCAAAACTTTAAGGACTGAATGGTAATGAGTTTTCCATTTTTCTCCTTTCCAACAGCACCTGGCCTGGACTCAACAGCAGCCCAAAGCTGGTTGGGGAGAGAGAAAGCACAAAGAGAAGCCCTCTCTTTCTGGTCTGAGGGGTGGGAATGGGGTATTCTACAAGTCAGAGAGAGCGGGGGCAACCATGGTCTTTTTGTGTTTTTTCCATTCTTTCTCGTTCCAGCCCTCAGGGGAAGTGTGGACCTGTATGACCAGATCCTTACCATTTCACTCCGTGGGGATCTGGACTTGAGGAACCAGCACCATATAAATAAGCTAAGCATTTAACGTAAAAAAAAAAGTAGAAAAGAACAGCAAAATGAATCCAAATAGAACGAAGGACATAATATATTTCACTTAATTTAAGATGCTACTGATGTATGCATTGTTTCACATACCAGTTAGAAGGAAAAAAGTATCTTTAGACTTACTTAGACACAGTTTTTCCCATATATCATTCAATTATTTTCTAGCTCCCCGTTGTCAAGGTCTGTGATGTTCCCACATGGTATTGTTTTCCATGATATCAAGAATATGTGCGATGCAGCATTTCCTAAGAGAGGGTGCCACTATTGCCTTGGGGATACTGTTCAACACTACAAGTGTTGATGCACATGCAGAGGAATGACAAGTATGTCCTAACGGCTCCCTGTCCAACAAGTAAAAGCCACATCCACATTTCAGTTACGCTAAAATAAGAAAAACTATTTATCTCAGAATCAATAAAACATGGAAGTAAAGAGAAGGTCAGAAATTTGTGAACTAGAAAATGAAAGGGGCACCTGGGTGGCTCCGTCAGTTAAGTGTCTGACTCTTGATTTCGGCTCAGGTAATGATCTCAGGGTCATGGGATCGAGACCAGGATCGGGGCCCTGAGCTCAATGGGGAGACTGCTTGGGATTCTCTCTCCCTCTCTCTCTCCCCGTCCCCCTGCTCTCTGTCTCTTTCTGAAAGAAAGAAAGAAAGAAAGAAAGAAAGAAAGAAAGAAAGAAAGAAA